>NC_081548.1:3549606-3563782 GCF_901000735.1 Corylus avellana
TATTAGGGATAATGATTGCATTATTCTATCTCATACATATTATGTTGAAAAGATGCTTAAAAGATTTAAGTACTTTTATTATCCACCTATGTCTACACCATATGATTCAAAAATACATGGTTAAGAATCATGGTGATGGTGTTTTTGCAAGAAAAATATGCACAAATCATTGGTAGCTTGATGTTTTGACAAACTGTATATGCCTTGGTATTACATATATTGTTAGTAAATTGAGTAGATATACTCATAATCATGGTATTGAGCCATTGTGATGCTATCTCTAAATTGTCGAGATTCTCAAAGGGCACAATTAATTTTGGTTTGTCTTATTGTGATTATCCTGCTATATTGAAAGGAATGCAACCGTATTATTGATTCAGATTAGCAAAGCCTACTAATGGCTATTATGTATTTATTCTGACTAGAGGAGCTATCTCTTGAAAGTCCTCAAAAAGACTTGCATGGCAAGGTTTACTATGGGGTCAGAGTTAATTGTCTTGGAGAATGCATGAATTGAAGATGAATGGCTAAAGAACCTATTGATTAATTAATTTAATTTGTCTTTATATGCTAACATAGCTGGATTTATGTATTTATTGTGATTGTCAAGCTGTCAAAGCTCGAGTAAAGAATTTATAATGAGAAAGTACACAATATTGTAAGGCAGCTTATTGAGATTGGTATATGTCCATGGACTTTGTGAGGTCATAAAAGAATTCTGCAGATTCTTTGACCAAGCCACTAGCAAGAAGGCTAGTGAGAGAAGCATCGAGGGGGATAGGACTAATACCCAAATCATGACACTGTGATTGATACTCAACCTCTATGATTGGATATCCCATGAATGAGGTTTAATGGGAAACGAAGTCACAAGTGAAATGAGGTATGGTACTGTCAATTTATATTTATTTACCATCTTGTTGAGAAGATTAGTGATGAGTCCATCCCTATGGTGTAAGATAGTACAAGATGCAGAGTGATTAAGGATGAACTTAAAGCTTTTAATGGATCCATAATCCCTACCTATTGGGATGGGGTGTTCCCTGCACACACACTCCTGATGGATACCACCTATATGAGTGTGGAGGTGCTATCTCCTATGAGACTTGGGTAGGTCTCTAGAGCGCTCATGAAAGTCATTTTATGGTATAACAACAAAAGATGCAGAGTGAGTAAGGATGAGTTTAAAACTCTTAATAGGTCCATAGTCCCTACTTGTTGGGATGGGATGTTCTCTGCACACATTTTTGATGGACGCCACCTATGTGAGTGTGGAGGTGGTGCCGCCTCCTATGAGATTTTGGCAAGTTTCTAGAGCACTCATGAAACCCAGAGGCGCATGGCCTGTATAAGGTGCCAACCCGCTGTAGAACAACCCAATTTTCTTTACTTGATTTGATTTAATTTTTTTTTGGAGAAAGTTATGTGGATGATAAGTTTAATTAACTTGTGGATTTGGTTAAAAGAGTTTAGCTCTACCACAATTCAGTAAGTTCTTACCTATTTATCCTAGGTGCAGTTAAAACTTTCGGGTACCACATCGATGCATGCTTTCAATCTCTTCCTATTCAATTGTTTGTAACATGTGGGGGATTGTTGTGATGTTAGAAACAATCTTTTATTATTCAATTATGATTTATTATTACTTAAAGATTTTATTATTATTACCATTGGGTCTTAAACCAATTTTTTACCGTTGAGTATCAAACCAGTTTTTATGAAAAAAAAAAAAAAAAAAAAAAAAAAAAACCTGAAACATCTTTAATTTAGTTTTCTACCTTTTTGACCGTTGCTTGGAAAAACAGGTATTGGCCAAGGTCTAAAGGGATTTGTCCATTAATAAGATTTTATGGCATTTAATTATTTGACCGTTTGGTCTATATATCTTCAAGATTATATATGTATGACCGCTGGTATTAAACTTTTCATGACAGTTACATATATTCATGCAATTTAATAGCATGAATCAATAGCCCACTAATTCTTTTTATAAGGCCACCAAAGAGCACTATATAATATACTCTTGATATAGATTTTCATGAAATTTTTTTTACTTAGTTATACATACATTATAGAAGCAAATAATTAGGGGCAATGTTCACCTATTGTCTTTCTATTTCTTGTATTTTCTTTATGTGGTTTTGTTTATCAAGAAGATTAAAGGGTTGTTCTATTAGTCTTCGTTATTGGAAGTGCGTCCTTAATGAAGGTAGACGCTATAGTCTAATCCTGGGAGGTTGCGTGTCAAGAGATCCGATTGCACCGAGTTACATACTCCGGGAGGCACGAATCAACCTTTAAGGACAACGCTCTTGCGTGATTCTATAGCATTGTGAGATTTTTCTATACTTTACTTTTCATCTTTTGTATTTGATTTATTTTATTGTTAATTTTCATATTATAATTATTTTATATCAATGAGAATTTGTGCACCATCCAAAATTATTTCCAACAGAATATATCATTTTAATAACAATTTATAATGAATTTATTCTCCGCCTCATTATTTTTCTTTCAATACATATGAATATATTTTAGGTGGTTTCTTCACCGATTTGCTTCTTTATCTCCACAAATTGACGTTGTTGGTCTGCATCTGTGAGGAATCAGAATCAAGATAAAAAGGTATAAACCAAAAAAGATGGGGACATGTGCACATGGATTCCAAAGGGTGTTTGTTTAACCGTCAGCATCCAAAAACTTTGAGTATAACGAATATTTGTGATTGTGATAATGCATGCAGAAAAGATTTGCAGGATAATTCACTGTACAACATGTAAAAGTAAAACTATGTCGTCGCATGCATGAAAAGATTGTATACCACAAAAATTAAATTGAAATTGAATAGCCATGCATGCATGCATGCATGATGCATGATAATGGTCTCATGATAGAGTAGTTGTTCAGTTGATTTAATTGTAAATTAAAGTTATAACTTGTCTCTCGTTTTAGAGAGAGAAACTCTGAAAAAAAAAACCTTATGTTTTTTCTCCCTCAGCCGCCTCCTCAGTGGGGTTTTTCCCGCTGTCATGTGCGGCCATTTAGGGGAGGAGGAAAAGGTTTTGCTTTTTCCCTTCTCCCTTCCCCCCCTTCTTGTTTTCTTGCAGGTTGTTTTTGGTTTTTTTGTTCCCTCGTCCTTTTTCTTGCCCGGTTGCTGCTCCTGACCATCGTCGCTAATCAACCTCACCATCCGCATCCTCAACCTTCCATGTGCCGCTGCAACGTTGCCCAACACCAGCCCGTCGGCCATTCCGTCGCCAACATATTGTGAAAGAGCTTATATAAAATCCATCTACCCAAATAAATAGTCAGACAAATAGATATTATGTATACTCTTTCACATAACGTGTCCAAATTACTAACAATTTAAAGATACTTATCACTAAATTAAATGGCATGACAATACTCACAAAAAAAAATAAAATAAATAAATGGCATGATAAGTGTAGATATAAAGAAAAGGTATTTTAGTAGGAAAGCCAGCCCAGGCTAGATAGACCCCAAACATTGTAGGATTAGGCTCTACTCAGCTGTTTCTTTCAAGCTTTATTGAAAGTTTTGTCCCTTGGGGCCTGGGCTCGCAAGTGCAAATTCGAGGGACCGTGATACACAGCACACGGCGTGTTGTGCACGCCTGTGCAAAAAAAAAAAAAAATTTTACACACGGCGTGCCACGCACGCCATGTGCTCTTTTCATTCACCCAAATTCGAGTGCATTGGGTTATATTTATCAATTGGTTTGAAAAGTATTTTTCATATTTTTTTGATTTAAAAAGAAGTTTTAATGTGATATAAAAGTTGAGGATTGTATTTTAAGTGGGATTTCCATTTAAAATATTTTCTGTAAGGTCAATATTAAAAAATGTAATGTGTTGGGTTGTGTCTTGAAAAGTGTTTGTTTGATATATATATATATATATATAATGTGTGATTTTGTATTTGAAAATAATTAAAAAACTTTTTTGAAACTTTAACAATATAGCCATATGCCACACCCACGCCGCCCCGGGAATGATTTCATATATAAATGAGAAGTGCTAAGGAACCAAATAAATAAACTCATAAAATTTTTCAAACTGACGTGATAAGGGTTTATAAATTAAAAAAAAAAATGCAATTATCTCTCTCTTGTCTGCCACGTCAATTTGAATTTTTTTTTGGATTCATTTGTTTGGCTCCCTAACACTTCCCCTCCTCCTATTTGCTCTTCGGCAAACCTAGATGAGCGCCCTCCCCAACAAGGGAACTATCTCTCACTTCTCCTCTTTCACTCTCCCAATAGTCAAGCACACTGACTTCAGCGTTGGAGTATCTTCGGTCGAAGGACCGATGGCTGGCTGAGGCTTTGTGCTTTGTCTTGCTAGAGGAGGAGCTGCCCTCCAAAAGAGAAGGAACCACCTGAATTCGTACATGACGAAATTTTTGATCTACCAATTAATGCACATTCGCATCTACGACTTCTAAATATCCTTTTATTTTTTTACTAATTAATTGCATCTCACTAAATATATATTGGATAACAAAATCTAAATTATTTAATCAAAACTGATGATTAAAAAAATTATCTTGAAATTACTAAAAAATCTAGAAGATCCTATGTACACTTACATAGCTAGACCAGGAAAAGATTGTATATTTGTATACCACATAAAAAGATTGTATAATATCATATGCCTTTATTTATCTTTGTGCGTGAAAGATAGAATTTAACATATACTCTCTCTTTTAGCTTTGTTTAATTAACTCTTTCTTTCTTTCTCTTTTTTTTTTTTTTTTTTTGTCTTCCCTTTTGTTTTCTCCTTTCAAATCAAAAAATATTAACAAACAATCAAAAACTCAAAACACTCAAAACTATATTTTTATTATTATTATTATTATTTTTACCTTTTATGGCTTTATATCATATTAAAACACTTTTTCAAAAAAAAAAAAAAACATTAACAAACAGAGCATTTGTGAACAGCATGCAGTAGTTAATATATTGAATATATCATTTAAATAACAATTTATAATGAATTTATTCTCCGCCTCATTATTTTTCTTTCAATATATATGAATATATTTTAGGTGGTTTCTTCATCGATTTGCTTCTTTATCTCCACAAATTGACGTTGTTGGTCTGCATCTGTGAGGAATCAGAATCAAGATATATAAAAAGGTATAAACCAAAAAAGATGGGGACAACAGTGCACATGGATTTCAAAGGGCCGGTGTTTGTTTAACCGTCAGCATCCCAAAAACTTTGAGTATAACGAATACTTGTGATTGTGATATATAATGCATGCAGAAAAGATTTGCAGGATAATTCACTGTACAACATGTAAAAGTAAAACTATGTCGTCGCATGCATGAAAAGATTGTATACCACAAAAATTAAATTGAAATTGAATGGCCATGCATGCATGATGCATGATAATGGTCTCATGATAGAGCAGTTGTTCAGTGATTTAACTCTAAATTAAAGTTATAACTTGTCTCTCGTTTTACAGAGAGAAACTCTGAAAAAAAAACCTTATGTTTTTTCTCCCTCAGCCGCCTCCTCAGTGGGGTTTTTCCCGCTGTCATGTGCGGCCATTTAGGGGAGGAGGGAAAGGTTTTGCCTTTTCCCTTCTCCCTTCACCCCTTCTTGTTTTCTTGCAGGTTGTTTTTGGTTTTTTTGTTCCCTCGTCCTTTTTCTTGCCCAGTTGCTGCTCCTCACCATTTCTAGAAGATCCTATGTACACTTACGTACATAGCTAGACTTACATAAATAACTTGAAATTTTGAAACCCTTTTTTTTTTTTTAATTGGTATTTGGCTGCCTATAGCATTTATCGACCTTTTAGATGTGTTCTTTGTAGAGTAATAAAAGAAATTACATTTTTCTTGTGAAATATCATATGTCTTTATTTATCTTTGTGCGTGATAGATAGAATTTAATTAATATATACTCTATCTTTAAGCTTTGTTTAATTAACTCTTTCTTTCTTTCTTTCTTTTTTTCTGTCTTCCCTTTTGTTTTCTCCTTTCAAATCAAAAAATATTAACAAACAATCAAAAACTTAACCCAAAACACTCAAAACTATTTTTTTTTTTTTCTTTTACCTTTATGGCTTTATATAATATTAAAACACCTTTTTCAAAAAAAAAAAATAATAAAAAAAAAAATAACAAACCGAGCATTTGTGAACAGCATGCAGTAGTTAATATATTGAATATATCATTTTAATAACAATTTATAATGAATTTATTCTCCGCCTCATTATTTTTCTTTCAATATATATGAAGATATTTTAGGTGGTTTCTTCACCGATTTGCTTCTTTATCTCCACAAATTGAAGTTGTTCGTCTGCATCTGTGAGGAATCAAAATCAAAGGTATAAACCAAAAAAGATGGGGACAACAGTGCACATGGATTTCAAAGGGTGTTTGTTTAACCGTCAGCATCCCAAAAACCTTGAGTATAACGAATATTTGTGATTGTGATAATGCATGCAGAAAAGATTTGCAGGGTAATTCAATGTACAACATGTAAAAGTAAAACTATGTCGTCGCATGCATGAAAAGATTGTATACCACATAAATTAAATTGAAATTGAATGGCCATGCATGATGCATGATCATGGTCTCATATAGAGTAGTTGTTCAGTTGAATTAACTGTAAATTAAAGTCATAACTTCTCTCTCTTGTTTTAAAGAAAGAAGCTTTGCAAAAAAACCCCTAGGTTTTTTCTCCCTCAGCCACCTCCTCAGTGGGGTTTTCCCAGCCTCCTCGTGCGGCCGTTCAAGGGAGGAGGGAAAGGTTTTGCCTTTTACCTTCTCCCCTCCCTCCCTTCTTGTTTTCCTTGTTTTCCTACAAGTTGTTTTTGGTTTTTCTATTCCCTTGTCCTTTTTCTTGCCTGGTTACTGCTCCTCACCATTGTCGCCTTTCAACCTCGCCATCCACCGTCCTCAACCTTCCATGTGCCACTGCAACGTCGCCTAGCACCAGCCCGTTGACCATTCCGTCACCCAAGCCGTCCGTCCGCCCAGTCAGACCAGCCATCGCCCAGCCCATCCGTCCGCCCAGCCTTTAGGCTACGTAATTCATATTAAAATATTCATTAAATTATTAAATTTACTAATTTTTATAAACTTAAGCTTTTTGGATAATTAATTATTTAATATGGTATTAGAGTAAATATTCTAAATTAAATGACTAAATTTATCAGGTCTTATAAGTTTAAGTATTTAAGTGGTAATTTAACAATTTTTACGTGCACATTTTGAAAAAAATATATATTTATATATTATCCTTATATTTGTTTGAAGAGAATTTATTCACTTATTATTCTCATAATCTTTGTTGGGATTGTTGCACACGTGTGAAGAATTTCTCTGTTCGTCTGTCAACTATCAACCCTTGGCATGTGTAGGAAACTTGAAGGGTACGTGAATTATTATTTATTTATTTTGACAAAAAAAAGCATTAATTTATTCGTACTTCTCTTTGGCGTAAAGTTCTTAGGATTCTTCATGACACTAGAAAACAGACACCCCTGCTGTTTTTTTTGGCAGTGCTCCGTGTTGATCCCCATGGGCCCTGGCCGGCCCATAACTGGCCTTTTCAGTTTCATCATGTGGACCACTCGATTGCTTTGCTTTGCGTGTCCTCGTTCACACTACTCTTCAAGTACTCTTTTAACTGTTATTTTCCAATTTTACTTCATTTCAAACCAGTTAATTGCTCCCCTAAAAAAAAAAAAAAATTCAAATTCTTTTTGGAAATTTCATAATGGAAAATCATATTAAGACGAATTTTTCTTCAATTTCATATTAAACTGAAATATGTCCATTTTTTAAATAATATTAACAGAGCAAGTGATTCTATGTCTGTCAATTATTGACACAATTTGTGAACTCGATACAAAATTAGCGGGTTAATGTTTAATTATAAATTAAATGGGCCACGTTAGCATTGACTAATGGGAAAATGAAGTCAGGAAAAGGATCCTCTCCATTTCAAATTTCCTCAATTTCTTTCAGTTGGCGCATTAAGAAGGGTAAAATTGTCCAATTTTTTTAAAAGTTAAAATTTTTGGACAACACTACTCTTCTAAATGCACTAACTGAAGAAAATAGAGGAGATTTAAAATGAAAATGATCATTTTACTGACTTTCTTATGTAGCCTTATATACATGTAACATTTAGAGCTAATAATTTTTGACATGAAACGTGAACCTGACACGAAATTAGTGAATTAAGGTTTAGATTATGGTTGTCATTTTCCCCACACATAAGAGTTTGGAAACTTGACACAATGGTGATACATATATATATAATCTCAAACTACAATTTTGATCTTTCGGAATAAATGAGAATTCTCTCTCCCACGTACGTGCACTCAAACTCAAAGCTTGAATATATATATATGTTAGTGAAAGATATGTAATCATTTTTATGGAAAGCCTAAGAATGTTTTTCTCCCTATCCAAACACCACGAGACATCCAATCACTGCCAAAAGGACTGCGACATTTGCTCGCATGCAGCTCGATCCATTCTATCAACGCCGGCATGCCCGACAATTGAATCAAGAATTGAGATTTTCGGCTGTCTCAAGCGTCAGACACTTCTTTCTTCTTTTTTTTTTTTTAAAAAAAAATTTGTTTTTTAAATTGAAGAAGAGAGATATTAAAGGAAAATTCAAATTTGAGGTATTAGCACTAAATTTAGGATGATAAAATCCATTTTAAGTGATACCATCCCTAAAGGGTTAACCTTCCACCCCTAGGTTTTAATTTTAAATCGAAAAATAAATTTTGAGGAATTAGAAACTAAATATTAACTCATAAAAATTTAACAAAAAAAAAAAAAAAAACCAAAATCTAGCAGGACTAGGAAGAGAGAGATTTTTCTACAATTTTTTTTTTTTTTTTAATTTTAATAAAACCACATCAGACTTTGGCAGACACTTGTCTAACTCTTGGCAGCCTGATAGCAGGACTCTTGAATCAATGGCATGTGATCCTAACCTTGCCTTCCAATAATTGAACATAAACAAACAAATATTGGACAAACAAAAACAAGACAAATGAACACCAAAAGTTGTCACCTTCGTCACAGCTCAAAAGCTGGAATCCATCACTGATAATATTGTGGTCTTCGCGGCAAATTGCTTTATCAATAGGGTACGTACGTAGTTAATTTATTCAATCATTCTAAGAGTCCTCACAAATTAATTTATCATTTGTAACTCTTGTTTATTAATTTCTTGTAACTCTTAACTCTTGAGTCCTTTGTCTCGAGTTATAGTAACTCTTATCTCAATACCGTCACTATCGAGTGCATGCTAACGTCAAGGGGTGGTTAGCTAATTTTTACAAGGCCTTGATTAATTAATCTACCCCATCCCATATTTGTCGTATAGAATGGAAAATTTTCAGTGACACCATTTGGTTGATTAATGTTATAGTAGAAAACAAAGAAAAAATCTACCTCCCAATAGGCTAGCATACAAAAATTCCAACTGGTGTATTATGTCCTTTTTCACTCTCTTCCACTCAATCAGACTCCCAACACCCACCTCACAATTTCCTTTAAAAAAGATCCTCCCTCCCCACCAGAGAGGCACCCCCAATTGCCCTTAAACTAGTTCTCTAGCTTCCCAGCCATGGCTTCCAACAAGCTCTCGGCCACCATTCTAGTCGTCTCTCTCCTTTGCTACTCCACGGTCACTACCGCTTGCAGTGGATGCCTGCCGGGACTGCCGTACCCGAATCCTCCAGAGGAGCCGTACCAGACGCCACTGCCGTACCCGAATCCTCCGGAGGAGCCGTACCAGACGCCACTGCCGTACCCGAATCCTCCGGAGGAGCCATACCTGACTCCTCCGGAGGAGCCACACTGGACTCCTCCACACTGGACTCCTTCGGAGGAGTTTTGCCCGAGGGACGTGTTGAAGCTCGGAGTTTGCGCCAACCTTCTCGGACTTATTCCCATTGCTATCGGATCCCCTCCTTCGCACGAGTGTTGTGCATTGCTTGCAGGGTTGGTTGACCTAGAAGTTGCCGTATGTCTTTGCACTGCCATTAAGGCCAATGTGCTTGGAATAAACTTGGACGTGCCTATTGCACTTAGCTTACTTGTTAGTGCTTGCCAAAAGGAAGTTCCTCCTGGCTTCGAATGTATATAGGAAACTAAGGGCTCGGCTGATCATCTCAGTTTGTTCTGCCCTACTGCATGTGTTCTTTATTAGCTTTCAAGGTGTACGTGTTTCTTGTTGTTGTTATTGGTGGGTTTGTTTTCTTTTTGCTTTCTCCATAGAGTAATGTGTGATTTGTTCAAATAAGTAGGCAAGTTTTTGCCCTAATCAATGTGTGTTTATCAGAATTAATTCATATATTTTCAGACTATGCATTTCTTCATGTTATGTAGTATCATTTTCATTGTATTGCTCGATCTAGCTATCCAAAGGTAATTCCAACGAGTACTTTTGTAGCCAGAGTTTCAATATATATATATATAACTTCAATTTTTTTTTGTTCATTTTCTGAAGAGTGAGTTTGGTTTTAAAAGCCTTTTTGGGGTTGTGTTTGAAAGTTTAACAAGTACTTTTAGTATATAAAAAACTATGCCAAATAAAAAGCTGGTATGTCTCGCAAAAAATTCCATAAATATTTCTTTGATTTTTTTTACTCTAAAATTACTAAAGCCCACTTTTGAAAAAACACTTAAAAATGAAGTTTTTTTTTCTTCTTTTTTTTAAAAAATTAAAAAAAAAAAGCCTTTTTTGATTTTAAAAGCTATATTTTCCGACTAAGAGGAGCGAGGGAGAGAGATGATTCAAGGAAGTTGTTACAATTTTAATTTTGGTGTTCTTGTGAGCTCACTAGCTAGTCACTAGAAGCCAATATTGGTAGGAACCACTAAGAGTACAAACCCTTTGGGATACGCAACGCTAATTCACATCCCTTCGAGGGACCGGAGCTCCGATCATAGGTTTTTTGATGCTGAACATAATTATTTTGACAGCATATGATAGTAAACAAAAAATTAAGATCGAGTGCCGTAAAGGAAACTCATGAAGAGTGAAAATAAAGATTATGGAAGAAAAAAATCTTAGCTAACGCAAAGAAAACAATGAATAAGTCCGAAATACTGAAATTTCATTAGTATTCCAAAACGGAATTGAAAAATAACATCGACCATCTACATTTATATAGGCTAAGCTTCGAGTCCTCTCCAAAAAATATTACTTGGAGAAAAAGAGAAAGATAAAAATACAAAAATAACCTTGAAACTTGAAGATAAAGCAAAATATTTGAAGACAAAGCATAATTCTTGTAGATAAAGGAAAATATATATATATATATATATATATATATATATATATATATATATATATTTCAAATGTAATTGTGTTTGTTTAACCGTCAGCATCCCAAAAACTTTGAGTATAACGAATATTTGTGATTGTGATAATGCATGCAGAAAAGAGTTGCAGGGTAATTCAATGTACAACATGTAAAAGTAAAACTATGTCGTCGCATGCATGAAAAGATTGTATACCACATAAATTAAATTGAAATTGAATGGCCATGCATGATGCATGATAATGGTCTCGTGATAGAGTAGTTGTTCAGTTGATTTAACTGTAAATTAAAGTTATAACTTGTCTCTCGTTTTACAGAGAGAAACTCTGAAAAAAAAAAAAACCTTATGTTTTTTCTCCCTCAGCCGCCTCCTCAGTGGGGTTTTTCCCACTGTCATGTGCAGCCATTTAGGGGAGGAGGGAAAGGTTTTGCCTTTTGCCTTCTCCCTTCCCCCCTTCTTGTTTTCTTGCAGGTTGTTTTTGGTTTTTTTGTTTCCTCATCCTTTTTCTTGCCCGGTTGCTGCTCCTCACCATTTCTAGAAGATCCTATGTACACTTACATAGCTAGACTTACATAAATGACTTGAAATTTTGAAACCTTTTTTTTTTTTTAATTGGTATTTGGCTGCCTATAGCATTTATCGACCTTTTAGATGTGTTCTTTGTAGAGTAATAATAGAAATTACATTTTTCTTATGAAATATCATATGTCTTTATTTATCTTTGTGCATGACAGATAGAATTTAATTAACATATACTCTATCTTTGAGCTTTGTTTAATTAACTCTTTCTTTCTTTCTTTTCTTTTTTTTTTTTTTTTTTTTTTTTTTTCTGTCTTCCCTTTTGTTTTCTCCTTTCAAATCAAAAAATATTAACAAACAATCAAAAACTTAAAAAAAAAATGCAATTATCTCTCTTTTGTCTGCCACGTCAATTTGAATTTTTTTTTGGATTCATTTGTTTGGCTCCCTAGCACTTCCCCTCCTCCTATTTGTTCTTCGGCAAACCTAGATGAGCGCCCTCCCCAACAAAGGAACTATCTCTCACTTCTCCTCTTTCACTCTCCCAACAGTCAAGCACACTGACTTTAGCATTGGAGTATCTTCGGTCGAAGGACCGATGGCCGGCTGAGGCTTTGTGCTTCGTCCTGCGAGAGGAGGAGCTGCCCTCCAAAAGAGAAGGAACCACCTGAATTCGTACGTGACGAAATTTTTGATCAACCAATTAATGCACATTCGCATCTACGACTTCTAAATATCCTTTTATTTTTTTACTAATTAATTGCATCTCACTAAATATATATTGGATAACAAAATCTAAATTATTTAATCAAAACAGATGTTTAAGATTAAAAAAATTATCTTGAAATTACTAAAAAATCTAGAAGATTCTATCTACACTTACATAGCTAGACCAGGAAAAGATTGTATATTTGTATACCACATAAAACGATTGTATAATATGATATGTCTTTATTTATCTTTGTGCGTGAAAGATAGAATTTAACATATACTCTCTCTTTTAGCTTTGTTTAATTAACTCTTTCTTTTTCTTTTTTTTTCTTTTTTTTTTCTGTCTTCCCTTTTGTTTTCTCCTTTCAAATCAAAAAATATTAACAAACAATCAAAAACCCAAAACACTCAAAACTATTTCTTTTTTTTTTTATTATTTTTTTTTTACCTTTATGGCTTTATATAATATTAAAACACTTTTTTCAAAACAAAAAAAATAATAATAATAACAAACCGAGCATTTGTGAACAGCATGCAGTAGTTAATATATTGAATATATCATTTTAATAACAATTTATAATGAATTTATTCTCCGCCTCATTATTTTTCTTTCAATATATATGAAGATATTTTAGGTGGTTTCTTCACCGATTTGCTTCTTTATCTCCACAAATTGAAGTTGTTCGTCTGCATCTGTGAGGAATCAAAATCAAGATAAAAAGGTATAAACCAAAAAAGATGGGGACAACAGTGCACATGGATTTCAAAGGGTGTTTGTTTAACCGTCAGCATCCCAAAAACCTTGAGTATAACGAATATTTGTGATTGTGATAATGCATGCAGAAAAGATTTTGAGTATAACGAATATTTGTGATTGTGATAATGCATGCAGAAAAGATTTCCAGGGTAATTCAATGTACAACATGTAAAAGTAAAACTATGTCGTCGCATGCATGAAAAGATTGTATACCACATAAATTAAATTGAAATTGAATGGCCATGCATGATGCATGACCATGGTCTCATATAGAGTAGTTGTTCAGTTGAATTAACTGTAAATTAAAGTTATAACTTCTCTCTCTTGTTTTAAAGAAAGAAGCTCTGCAAAAAACATCCTAGGTTTTTTCTCCCTCGATCAGCGGCCTCCTCAGTGGGGTTTTCCCAGCCTCCTCGTGAGGCCGTTCAAGGGAGGAGGGAAAGGTTTTGCCTTTTACCTTCTCCCCTCCCTCCCTTCTTGTTTTCCTACAGGTTGTTTTTGGTTTTTCTGCTCCCTTGTCCTTTTTCTTGCCCGGTTACTGCTCCTCACCATCGTCGCCGTTCAACCTCGCCATCCACCGTCCTCAACCTTCCATGTGCCACTGCAATGTCGCCTAGCACCAGCCCGTTGACCATTTCGTCGCCCAGGCCATCCGTCCGCCCAGTTAGACCAGCCATCGCCCAGCCTTTAGGCTACGTAATTCATATTAAAATATTCATTAAATGATTAAATTTACTAATTCTTATAAACTTAAGCTTTTTGGATAATTAATTATTTAATATGGTATTAGAGTAAACATTCTAAATTAAATGACTAAATTTACCAGGTCTTATAAGTTTAAGTATTTAAGTGGTA
>NC_081548.1:3563882-3567170 GCF_901000735.1 Corylus avellana
CAGCGTGAGATTTTTTTAGATTGGGACGTGTTTTCCGAGATATCTCTTCTCTTCCCCTTTTAAACGATACATTTTTCTTGTGAATGATGATATATTTAAAAAAAAAAGAAAAAAAAAAAGGCTTTTCTACTTTCTTGGGACTTTTTTTTTTTTTTTTTTTCCCATCCTTGAGCAACTAATGCACTATTATCTAGTTTTAATTCTCCTTCTTGTCCACTTTAAACTAATGCTTTTCTACTTTTCTCCTTCTTGTGTTTATGCCCTAATGCTTCTTCATACACATCCAATAATCTTTGTGATGTACACCATTCAAAAGATTTGCTTTATACAACAATAAGCTATCACCAACAAAGAATAACTTATTTAATCTAGTTCTACTATTCGTTATAGATATTTCTGTAATCTTTACTTTACGCTCCACCTTTTAAAGAAGAGAGCTCAATCCTTCTGTATATAGGAGATAATAAGGGAATAAAGATTTTCTTATCTAAGACCTTTGAATGAACAAATAAAACCAAGAGGTTTTCCATTAATTAGGGTTTCTATAGTAAGTGATCGTTCGAATACAAGTCATAATCAAATTTGTCGACCTATCTTCAATTCCAACCTTTCTAATTGTTGCCTTCAAAAGAATCTCATTTCACCCAAACCATAGGCCTTAGTTATGTCAAGTTTTAAGGCCATGTCTCTGATTTTGAGAGATGATGCAATGCAATACTCTCTATAGCCTATTAGTTAACACTCTAGAAATTATTTTATACAGGACATTCTAATAGACCTAAAACATATTTGGAACATCTCTGACTGAGGAACACATAGTAAGTTTTGAGATGATTTATTGTAAACCTCTTTTAAATATAAGCATGTCTGCTTCAAAAAGGAAGAACTTGCAACAGTATCTCAATTTAGACACTTTGAATGGTTATCAACTTTGAAAATAAGAGTTATAAAAATAGAATTAATAGAAGCGTCAAGAATGACATAAATAAAAATACTGTGTAAATGCCTGATTGATGTCCTCCGTCTCAATATATGACTGACCCCTATCATTTATTATTTTTCCAATGTGCTTTATCTTCATTATAGTTTTTTTTTTTTTTTTTTTTTTTTAATTAAATCTCTTATAATGCATGTATCAAACCCTTCCCTCAATTGCAGTGCTTCTATTTTTTAAGATTTTTTATTTTTTGCTTGAGAATTATATATGACCATTCAAACTTTGCTTTACTCCACCAGGTTGATGCCTGTTGGCCACTTTGCAACTTCCTTTGAATATATATATAGTTAGTAATTGTAGTAATGAGTGGACATTATTATTACACTTCAAACGTGATAGAAATTAATAGAGACAATGATTGATGGTGAGAAATAATTACTATGGTGATGATAGTATTAACACATAAAATAAATATGAGTGGTGATTATTGTGTTATGATTGATGTTAACAGTGATAATGAGTTATACTATGAATATATAACGAGAAAAAGAGATTTGTAGTACAATGAATTACAATAACAAGAACATGATTGTGATGGATCATAGAGATACTGATTATAACTTACAATAAAGAAGCTAATATTAAAAGTAATAGATGCAATTATTTCCTTTTTTCTTTTCTTTTATTCTTTGTATTTATTTATTTTTTTAAAAATACAATAATTGACATACATATGCATCTTTTTTCTTTGGAATCGGAATAAGTTCAAATTGCAACACAATTTTTTTATTGTTTATTTTTTATGTCATGTTATAAAACTTCCAATTTCAACTAGTTTCTCTTGTTAATGTGTTTTGTTTTTTATTTGTTCTAAAATAGTATCATTATGTGACATAAATATATTTAATAATACTTTTGTTTCGAAAAAAAAAATTGACAAATAAAACCGACTAAACTCGTCCATAACAATAAATTTTTAAAAATTAAAAAAAAGGCAACAGTATACTGTATATATACCTCCATCAAATTATCCCTCAATTGTCAATGTCCTTCATAAACTATCAAAAAAGTAAATGTTTCTACAATAACAAAAATACCCTTCATAAAAAATAAAAATAAAAACTTCAAACTAAAAAACTGAAAAAAAAAAATTTAATTTATTTTTCTAGTTTTAGTTTTCCTTTTCAAATTTATATATATAGATCTTTTGTCTTATTGAAAATGTTTTAAAGTTATTTTTGTCTTCTTGATAGCTTTGTGGGGGGAACGAGATATGAGTGATGTTACACACACTCTCATTTCATCGTCAGTTAGGTTTAGTGTTCATGGTCATTTAAGTTCACACACCCTTAGTTAGTTTTTAAAATCATAATTGGATTAAAATTCAATAAAAATTTATCTCCAATTTAATAGTATTTTTAAAAAGCCAACTAAGATGCCTAAAAAAAAGTATAAGAAAGTAAAAGTGTGTATAAAATTGACACAAAATCAAGGTAGTTTGGAGGACACAAATAGTTAGAGGGTAATTGAGAGTATTAAAATCATATATCCAGTTAGTTATATTGGAAAAGTATTTTAGACACAAATTTCTTTCAAATTAGTTTGGAAGAAATTTCCTTCAACCTACTTTAATAAGTGACAAGTATCATTCAATATGTTAAAAATGACACTTATCACATATTAGAGTAGGTTGAAGGAGAAAATTTCTGTCCAAATATTTTTATTATATTAAAGTATGAAAAGATAAAAATACCCTTTTTGATATACTTTCAATTTCATTTGAACGGAAAATGATCATATTATCGGTCAAAGAGGGTACTTGTACTGTTTTATTTATTTATATAATTTTGAAAGAAAAAATATAAATAAAGAAGAGAGAGCAGGGCGGGGATGTCTGATGGGAAAGGAGAGACGCAGGCCATTAATGCTTGCATGTGGCGTGTTAAAGACGCGCTTAAAAATCGCGTTGCCGTGAACAACGACCTCAATCAATTTTCGAAATGCTTAATGCTCTGGTTCGGACAACAACAACATATTAAAGCACTCACAAATCACAATAAGTCTCTCAACATAGAGAAGAGAGAATTTTATCGTCCACCTCAGTTTAGGAGGGAAAAACCTAAAGCTCTGCTATTCAAGACGACACACAGAGAAAGAGAGAGAGAGAGAGAGAGAGAGTGAAAAAAACAAAATCTTTTGGTAAATAGTCTCTCAGGAAAAAAAATGTTTGCAGCAGAGAATGGACTCAAGGGAGACCCAAGGCTTCAAGCCATTTCAGAAGCCATAAGGGTCGTTCCTCACTTCCCAAAACAAGGTTCAATGCCTTCCCTTTTGCTTCCTCTGTTTTCGTT
>NC_081548.1:3567270-3571212 GCF_901000735.1 Corylus avellana
AGAATTTTGTCCGGAGGACGAAAATTTTTCTAACCTCATATCCTTGATAATGACACATAACTAATAGAAAACAATAACTTTTATTTTTTTCAAAGATGAATGCTTGTATTTCCATTTAGACACAGCAAATAATCGTCCCCGATTTGTTCATAGTCATTATAGGCTGCTATCAGAACCATGATATTATCAGAGTTTGCTGATAATTTACTCCTTTTGTGCAGATCTGTGGTTTGATTCTGCTTGGGTTGACTTATAGAAAAGATGATGCTTCAGCAAACAGGCCACAATATGTTTCTCAACCGAGTTTTGGCTGGGTCCAACCCTATGGGGATCTGTCTCTTCTGTAGGCTGTTATGTCCATTTATAGTTTTGAACAAGCATGGCTTAAGAATTGTTGTCCCATGATGTTGATTTTTTTATTAGGTATCATTTAGTCCTCATTATAGCAAATCTTTGGTTGAATGCCCTTCTTCCTTGGGGCTGATTTAGGCAGTTCTATTTTTCAGCTTAATCACTATTTCCTTGAAATACATTCTCCTCTTAGGGGCCCAATGGGATGTGCTGTGGGGTATATAAGTAAGCATCAGTATCCCATCATCTAATTCTTGGACTGTGCCAATGGTCAAAATCTCCTAGAAGAATATAAGAGGTGATAAGATGTTGGGTTCAAGGGATGGGGTTTGGCTGCAAGCCTGCAAGCAGCCAATCTAGGTAGCTAATGAGAGGGCTTTTTATAGGGTCTATATGCCCGAGCTGGTGCCTGGGCAGCTAAAGGTGTGAGGCTCTTAGGCATGTGGATCTTATCGGGACTCTCTCATTGGCTGCAATTTACTGGCCGAATTGTGGCCTGTTCAACGGGTGAGTCTTTCGCGTTAAAGAGAGCTTATACATAGAGGCCACTTTGTCAATTAATTTCTTTGTTGATAAAGTTTCTTATCACCTGAATGGTTGGATCCTTCTGACCCGTTCAAATTCCAATCCCGGTAACAAATTTACCCGTTTCTATTTTTGCTTTCAAAACCCAACAATACATCAAAATTTTGTCAATACAATATGTCAAGGGTCAGTCCCCAATTTGTTCAATTTTTTTTATTCTCATTCAAATCACTTCTATTATGTGTTCCTTTATTCTATTAGATGTTTTTTTTTTTCTCATGAGTTCCCGCCAAAGCCTTTTGCTGTATCCACAATAAAAAAACGGGTGATCAACATATTCCATTCAACTTCTACAAAAATCTGTTGAACTTTTGTTCAATAGCTCTAATGAGCTGTTTAGGTAAGATAAAAGATAGTTGAACAATAAATCTGGATACTATATAATACAGAGGGCACCAATTGTAATCTCCCAACAAAGGAAATGTGTTTTGAAAACCAAGGATCCACTCTCCCCAAAATCTTCTGCAACAACTCATAGTCCACAGCTAATAGCTTCGTAGAGATTGAAGGCACACCTAGATACCTAATAGGAAGGACCCCCTCTCTCATATGTAGACACTCACTGATTTTCCCCTTCAATCCCCCATCAACCCTGGAGCAAAAGAAAGTGCTTTTAGAAGAATTAGGATTCAAACCTGAGAGTGATGCAAAATCTGTAGTCAATTGAGCTGTTTAAATAAAAGACACAGATAAGACATTGCAGGGATGAAATCCCAGTCAATTGAGTCAAAGAATCAAACTCTGTAGTCTATAAGCCTTACAACACTCTTATTGAACTCTTTAAATAAAAGTTAAATTTGAAGAGAAAAATTAACTTTTTAAAAATTGAAGAGCCACTTTTAATACGAGAAGCATTACCACCCGAATTCAAAACTTCTCTTTGAGCATGCCTCTAATCTCTCCTTAACTTGCATAACTCTCTGCGATCTACCCCCATAGAGCTCCTTATTTGCTTTTCAACACATTCTTCACAGCTTGCAATTTCACATACAACCGATACATTGGAACCCCCCATCACCCTCACACTGCAACCTTCTTCCACCCAAGAGAAAACTTTCATTCTCAGCCCAAAAGCCAAAAAATTTGAAAGTCTTAGGGCCGAAGCTCTTAAACTTACCCATTGTAACAAGACTTGGAGAGTGATCTGATACCCCTGCTTCTTGAAACTCCACTATAGACTTTCCAGACTCTTCCATCCACGCCTCATTAGCCAACACTCGTCCAGCTTCTTATCCACAAAACCCCCTTCCTCCTTTATTTTTATTTAATTTTCAATAATGGGACAAGGATTATAGGGACAAATACAAATGAAATGGGATGAACTTCCCAACAACAAAACCCAAACGGAAAAGATAATACAAAGATGATAATGAAAACAAATGGTAGGCAATGGAACCAAAAAGGATCCAAGCCTCTTTAAGGGCCGCACAAAGCGATATACAAAGACCAAACTCCCTTCCTCCCTCTTGTGACCCAAAGGATATATTAATGGTATCAACATCTTCCCCTAACTTACCCTTACCTTTATTCCTATTATCCACATTCGAAAGACAATTATCCTTTAGTTCTATATCCAAAATATTATGAATACTTACTGTTAGATTATTATCCTTTGAGCTCTCTCCCATTTCAACTTCTTTCTCCTGAATATTCAAAACCTCAAAAGTGTTTGCCCACACTAGTTTTTCCTTCTTAGCAATCATATCTTGTTTCTGCCCCCTCCTACTATTTTCTTTGTTGGTTTAGTAAAACTTTAATTTATTATGGGTCCCACTCAATCAATCTCATTCAGATGAACTATGACCATATAGAGTTCTGAAATAATTCAGCTACTCTAGATATTTTAGGAGATTATCTCTCAAACACTACATAAACGTGTTAACCATTATCTCTCAACCACCTTCCACTATCTCTCAACTATTAGATGAACTTGGAACGACTGTATAGAGAATGGTTTACCTAAAACCCTATAAAATGGATGCAATGCATCAAATAAATGTATCGGTCAATCCATCTCCAAAAACTCCTAGTTCATTGCTATATTCACACTCCAAATAATAATGCTAACTTAAGCATCAGAGTTTCTTCGGTCTCCGAACCAGTGGATTCATTGACGCTCTTACTATTTTGCAAGCAGTAGGCGCCCTATCACTGGTCAGACCGTACTAAGAATTGCTCTAACAAAAACTATTCTCTTTCTTACCACCCCTCCTCATCCCGTCAATCTACTGCCATTTTTCACCTCTTGTCTAGGGATCCATATCTTCTTTTCTTCTTTTGTACAAGTGTAGCTAGGATGCCCAAAACTCTTACAAGTGTAAGAATACAAGTGATTTTTTTTTTTTTTTTTAACATTTATGTATATTTGCTTTGAGAATATATATATATATATATATATATATATATATATATATATACACGCACATTTGTGGGTGTGTTTAAATATTAAAAATTAGCCTTTCAAGTTGTAGGTGTAATTGTGTAATACAAGTGATCATTCTTACACCATTCGAGTCTAATACCAGCGGTCTTGTAATTTCACATGATATATCTTGAATAATTTGTCATAAGATCCATCATTCCTATTTCCTACCGTCTCCCTTCTCCCTTCCTCACTCATTCAGTCCTCAATCCAAACTTTCCACTTTTCTGTTACTTTGACAGAAAATAGTTAGAATACAACTTTTACTACAATGTTTTATAGACTCACGTGATAATCAATATAATTGCCATGTAATTTAGCATAAATTAAAAAAATTAACAAAACTTGTTAAGTAAAATTAATTTTTTAGTGACTGACGTGGTAAGTGTCACGTAAACTGACATATCAATTTATCAGGAACTCGTTGTACGCCTAGGAGCACTCTACACCCAGTTAGGACAGCCAGAATCCTACACACTCTTATGCACTCCATTGCTTACCCATACAATACAATAACCATAAACATCCCCTTTGCCCTACTATAATAACTATGGACTATATATCTTCTGAAGAAAAATATATTT
>NC_081548.1:3571312-3653320 GCF_901000735.1 Corylus avellana
TTATTATTATTCAAATAAAAAAATCACTACAAAACAAAACTTTTTCACTTTTTCATACCACTTTTTCATTTTTTTTATACCAAATATTCTTACTTTTTTTTATATCAATCTACATCAACTACAGTGTCTAGGCCAACCCTTTTGCCAAACACCACCTAGAAAACAGACACCCCTGCTGTTTTTTTGGCAGTGCTCCGTGTTGATCCCCATGGGCCCTGGCCGGCCCATAACTGGCCTTTTCAGTTTCATCATGTGGACCACTCGATTGCTTTGCTTTGCGTGTCCTCGTTTACACGAATCTTCAAGTACTCTTTTAACTCTTATTTTCCAATTTTACTTCATTTCAAACCAGTTAATTGCTCCCCTAAAAAAAAAAAAAAAAATTCTTTTTGGAAATTTCATAATGGAAAATCATATTAAGACGAATTTTTCTTCAATTTCATATTAAACTGAAATATGACCATTTTTTAAATAATATTAATAGAGCATGTGATTCTATGTCTGTCAATTCTTGATACAATTTGTGAACTCGATACAAAATTAGCGGGTTAATATTTAATTATAAATTAAATGGGCCACGTTAGCATTGACTAATGGGAAAATGAAGTCAGGAAAAGGATCCTCTCTATTTCAAATTTTCTCAATTTCTTTCAGTTGGCGCATTAAGAAGGGCAAAATTGTCCAATTTTTTTTAAAGTTAAACTTTTTGGACAACACTACCCTTCTAAATGCACTAACTGAAGAAAATAGAGGAGATTTAAAATGAAAATGATCCTTTTACTGACTTTCTTATGTAGCCTTATATACATGTGACATTTAGAACTAATAATTTTTGACATGAAACGTGAACCTGACACGAAATTAATGAATTAAGGTTTAAATTATGGTTGTCATTTTCCCCGCACATAAGAGTTTGGAAACTTGACACAATGGTGATACATATATATAATCTTAAACTACAATTTTGATCTTTCGGAATAAATGAGAATTCTCTCTCCCACGTACGTGCAGTCAAACTCAAAGCTTGAATATATATATGTGTTAGTGAAAGATATGTAATCATTTTTATGGAAAGCCTAAGAATGTTTTTCTCCCTATCCAAACACCACGAGACATCCAATCACCGCCTAAAGCCTGAGAATTCTTTTTGTTTTTTAAATTGAAGAAGAGAGATATTAAAGGAAAATTTAAATTTGAGGTATTAACACTAAATTTAGGGTGATAAAATCTATTTTAATTGATACCATCCCTAAAGGGTTAACCTTTCACCCCTAGGTTTTAATTTTAAATCCAAAAATAAATTTTGAGGAATTAGAAACTAAATATTAACTCATAAAAATTTAACAAAAAAAAAACAAAATCTAGCAGGACTAGGAAGAGAGAGATTTTTTTACAATTTTTTTTTATTTTATTTTTAATAAAATCACATCAAACTTTGGCAGACACTTGTCTAACTCTTGGCAGCCTGATAGCAGGACTCTTGAATCAATGGCATGTGATCCTAACCTTGCCTTTCAATAATTGAACATAAACAAACAAATATTGGATAAACAAAAACAAGACAAATGAACACCAAAAGTTGTCACCTTCGTCACAGCTCAAAAGCTGGAATCCATCACTGATAATATTGTGGTCTTCGCGGCAAATTGCTTTATCAATAGGGTACGTACGTAGTTAATTTATTCAATCATTCTAAGAGTCCTCACAAATTAATTTATCATTTGTAACTCTTATTTATTAATTTCTTGTAACTCTTAACTCTTGAGTCCTTTGTCTCGAGTTATAGTAACTCTTATCTCAATGCCGTCACTATCAAGTGCATGCTAATGTCAAGGGGTGGTTAGCTAATTTTTACAAGGCCTTGATTAATTAATCTACCCCATCCCATATTTGTTGTATAGAATGGAAAATTTTTAGTGACACCATTTGGTTGATTAATGTTATAGTAGAAAACAAAGAAAAAATCTACCTCCCAATAGGCTAGCATACAAAAATTCCAACTGGTGTATTACGTCCTTTTTCACTCTCTTCTACTCAATCAGACTCCCAACACCCACCTCACAATTTCCTTTAAAAAAGATCCTCCCTCCCCACCAGAGAGGCACCCCCAATTGCCCTTAAACTAGTTCTCTAGCTTCCCAGCCATGTCTTCCAACAAGCTGTCGGCCACCATTCTAGTCGTCTCTCTCCTTTGCTACTCCACGGTCACTACCGCTTGCAGTGGATGCCTGCCGTACCCGACTCCTCTGGAGGAGCCACACTGGACTCCTCAGGAGGAGTTAGGTACGGCTCCTCCGGAGGAGTCCGCGGCTCCTCCGATGGAGTCAGGTATGACTCCTCCGATGGAGTCAGGTATGGCTCCTCCGGAGGAGCCGTGCCTAACTCCTCCGGAGGAGCCGCACTGGACTCCTCCGCAGCCGCACTGGACTCCTCCGCACTGGACTCCTCCGGAGGAGTTTTGTCCGAGGGACGTGTTGAAGCTCGGAGTTTGCGCCAACCTTCTCGGACTTATTCCCATTGCTATCGGACCCCCTCCTTCGTACGAGTGTTGTGCAGTGCTTAAAGGGTTGGTTGACCTAGAAGCTGCCGTATGTCTTTGCACTGCCATTAAGGCCAATGTGCTTGGAATAAACTTGGACGTGCCTTTTGCACTTAGCTTACTTGTTAGTGCTTGCCAAAAGGAAGTTCCTCCTGGCTTCGAATGTATATAGGAAACTAAGGGCTCGGCTGATCATCTCAGTTTGTTCTGCCCTACTGCATGTGTTCTTTATTAGCTTTCAAGGTGTGTTTCTTGTTGTTGTTATTGGTGGGTTTGTTTTCTTTTTGCTTTTTCCATAGAGTAATGTGTGATTTGTTCAAATAAGTAGGCAAACTTTTTTGCCCTAATCAATGTGTGTTTATCAGAATTAATTCATATATTTTCAGACTATGCATTTCTTCATGTTATGTAGTATCATTTTCATTGTATTGCTCGATCTAGCTATCCAAAGGTAATTCCAACGAGTACTTTTGTAGCCAGAGTTTCAATATATATATAACTTCAATTTTTTTTTTTTTTTGTTAATTTTCTTAAGAGTGAGTTTGGTTTTAAAAGCCTTTTTGGGGTTGCGTTAGAAAGTTTAACAAGTACTCTTAGTATATAAAAAACTATGCCAAATAAAAAGCTGGTATGTTTGGCAAAAAATTCCATAAATATTTCTTTGATTTTTTTTACTCTAAAATTACTTAAGCCCACTTTTGAAAAAAACTTAAAAATGAAGTTTTTTTTTTCTTTTCTTTTTTAATTTATTTTTTAAAAAGCCTTTTCTGATTTTAAAAGCTATATTTTCCGACTAAGAGGAGCGAGGGAGAGAGATGATTCAAGGAAGTTGTTACAATTTTAATTTTGGTATTCTTGTGAGCTCACTAGCTAGTCACTAGAAGCCAATATTGGTAGGAACCACTAAGAGTACAAACCCTTTGGGATACACAATGCTAATTCACATCCCTTCGAGGGACCGGAGCTCCGATCATAGGTTTTTTGACGCCGAACATAATTATTTTGACAGCATATGATAGTAAACAAAAAATTAAGATCGAGTGCCGTAAAGGAAACTCATGAAGAGTGAAAATAAAGATTATGGAAGAAAAAAATCTTAGTTAACGCAAAGAAAACAATGAATAAGTCCGAAATACTGAAATTTCTTTAGTATTCCAAAACGGAATTGAAAAATAACATTGACCATCTACATTTATATAGGCTAAGCTTCGAGTCCTCTCCAAAAAATATTACTTGGAGAAAAAGAGAAAGATAAAAATACAAAAATAACCTTGAAACTTGAAGATAAAGCAAAATATTTGAAGACAAAGCATAATTCTTGTAGATAAAGGGAAATATATATATATATATATATATATATATTATTCCAAATGTAATCCTCAAAACTTATGGCCCGACTTGCGTCTTTGTGTTGATTTTTTTTATTGAGATATTCTAGCACCATTAATTCAGTATATGACAACTCAAATGCTGATTCTCCTGCATCAGGTTTCCTCTTAAATTGAATTAGATCGAGGAATCTTTTACAATCCAGTCTATTAATTTGATGTGTTCAAAATGCATGTGATTAATTTTCACATGCATTTTTGATAGAGTATGCATTTGATTCTGGCATGAAATTTTAAAAAGCATGTGAGATGCATTTTGGAAACGAGTCAATTTAATAGACTAGAAAATGAAAGTTCTTTTGTCTTTAGAGGAAAAATTTATGTCTTTGGAAAATGAAAGTTCTTTATTTGCCATCGAAGTAGTCCATCATAAGAATTTCGGCACTGACAATTAAATTTCTCTAGCTCAGTTTATTAAATTAACTTGTGCCCAAAATGTATAAGAGAATCACATGGATGCATTTTGGACAACCGATGACCATCTAACCTAATTTAAAGAAAAACTGTCTATTTTCTAAAGGATTATATTGAGATTGTTAGCTGCACCCGCCATAACCTCAGTAAAATCCACTTCCTAACTCAAACCAACCCTTTCAAGCAAGGGCAGAACAGAGAACCAAGATTTGTGCTATAGGGGCAAACTCACATGGCATTCAAAACATCATTGACAAATCTAAAAGAAGTTACTTTCATGTTGGGGGCAAAAACTAGTAGAAAACTTTTTGGGGACAAAAAAAAAAAAAATTAACTTCGAGGGGTTTACTCATTAAAAAAAAAAAAGATTTTAAATTTTTTTGAAGCCCCATTCTCTTACACGTGGGTCTCCCCCTGTTCTCAAGTATGTGGGATCAACGTAGACAAGATGAGGTAAGGTGTTGAAGGCCCAAAAATATTGAATTTTGCATTTATTTTTATTTTCTAATTAAAACTTTTTTCTTTTTCTTTTTTTAAAAAACGGGATCCTTAATTTCCAATTCAAATGAAACTAATTTTTTTAAAAGAGATGGCAAATGTGAAAGGACAAATTTACCCTCTCTTTTACGAGAATCGACTTTTCTCCTATTCCAAATGAATTAGGATCCTCTCCATTTCATTTGAACTGGATAATATTTAGGGTCCGTTTGGGAGTTCGTTTTTAAAGAAATAATATGCGTTTTTAAACCAAATCGCAATTTTAGAGTGTTTGAGATTGCGATTTTAAAAACGAAAATTTTAAAATTGTGAAAAAATTCGCGATTTCTATAAGTTGACTAAAGGGTGCTTCTTTGAAAATGTGTGAATTTAAACTAAAATCACGATTTCGCTTAAAAAAATATTTGGGGCAATATTTACCTATTTGGCCATGAAACCGCAATTATATGATAATGTATCCAAATACTCAATTGATAAAAAAGTACTTCTTAACATGTTTTACCAAAAGCCTGTGCGATTTTAAAAACACAATTTTTAAAATCGCACTTATTGAAATCGCACTCCTAAACAGTCCCTCAATTAGTTATAGTGGAGGGGTATTTTTGTTCCCTAAAAAAATTAAAAGATAAAAATAATCATCCACTATAACTAACTGTATATTACCATCGACAATTGAGGAACACGTCATTGGCTAATGGCTGGCTAGCTCGGCTCAAAACAGTTATATAGGCCCTGTTTGCCAAAGGCCCTGGGCTGGTACTGTACCAAGGCCGGCCTCAATCCCAAAAAAAAAAAAAAATCACCTCAAAATTAATCCCAACATCTCTACTTTTTATACCACATTAATCATTTTTTTATTATTATTCAAATAAAAAAATCACTACAAAATAAATTTTTTACTTTTTTCCATATAAAATATATTTTTTCACTTTTCCCCACAAAACATTTTCACTAAAACCAATCAAACACATATACCTAAAAATGTACTACAATACCGGCCCTAGTACAGTAACAGCCCGGGGCCATCCGCAAACAGATCTGGCTTCGTTTGATAAACGATTTTGTTTTGGTTTTGGTTCGATACTGTAGCAGGAAATGATTGATGTGAAAAAAAGTAAGAATGATTTTTTTTAAAAAAGTAAAAAAGTAAGAATATTTAGTATGAAAAAATGAAAAAAATTTTGTTTTGTAGTGATTTTTTTATTTGAATAATAATAAAAAATAATTGATATAATATAAAAAGTAAGAGAATATTAAAAAAATAAAAAAAAATGTGATAAATAGTGTAGAACCATAAACCGGCAAAATCGTTTGTCAAACCATACTAGAGCGGCGAGCCATAATGAACGCACATTTTCCGCACATAGCGCTAATTGGTGTGAAGACCGATGCAGCCTTTTCGTCGAACCATAATTTGCTTTACAGATCTACCTCGCATGCACCTACAAAATTGGCTACCCACCACCCCAATATTTTAAATTTTTTGTGTGATAGATTTCAAAATTAATTTTTACCCTTTTTTTTTTTCCCTTCACTTAAAATTTTAGTTCAAGGCTATAAACGACACTTTACTATTATCCTATTTTGATATTGTGGTAGTGTTAATTTGCCATTAAATTTTTTTAAAAAAATAAAAAACAATAATGGATTGAAATTGATAAGTCAGCGGAGTGGGAGTGGGATAAAAATATAATTTTTAACATTACTCTTTTCGCATATAAAAGAAAAAAAAAAAGATTTAATCTGCTTTTACTATTCATTTTGATCCGACTCACTTCTAACAAGTCCTTTCCTATATAACGTAGAAAAAACAAAAGAAAAACATATCAGCATTAAACATATCTCGTAAGTAGATATTTTGTAAAGGTTTCACATTGTTAAAGTATTAATTAAATAATTAAATTAATTTTTTATTTAATTTTTAGAATAATGAATGAATTAATTTCGAAGAAGAAGAGACAATTAGACATATATGACATGAGACAACGTTGTGTAAAACATGTGTGCATGCAGTAGTATGATTTCCCTAGCTTGTGCGAATTAATTAATTAACTTCCTCGTGAGTGTTATTGAAATTAAAAATGATTTTTAATAATTGATGGGTGAAATAAAAGTCAATAGAAATATAAAGATACCATGCAAACAAGGGCACATTTAGAGGGCCCAAACTGTTTTGTAGCTGTGTGGTGAGGAGTAGTACCACTGCCATGGAAATGTATTTGACATCACTGTAAAGCAGCCTAGCTTTTTACATATACCCTTTTTCTCCTCGAACAAAAAATTAATATACCTACTTTTATCTCTCCATCATCCTTCATCGATCATAATGCATCCCTTTCCTCTCCCTTTCTCTTTCTCTTTTCTCTCTCAGAATTTGTAGGAAATGGTACTGTTGAAATGATGATCAATTATTCGATCTGCATGGGGAGGGGTTTAGAGGGTCCTCTCATCAATTTTCCACAGCTTTCTTGAACTGTGTTTGGGGAGCTTCTTCAGAGGAAAGTGATGATCCCATGCAAAAAAAATGACACACACAATTCAAGAAAGCTGTGGAAAATTGCTGATAGGATCTGTAGTTAATTAATTACTCTATATATTTATATGTATAATATTAATTAATCTTTTGTCCCTTTGAACCACTGATCTGCCTATATATGGTTATTGGTAAGAGGCTTGCCACTAGTAATTAAAAGTCAATTTTTTTTTTTTTAATTCTTTTATGTTTATGTTTTTAACTTATAATTTTCCTATTAATTAGTGCAGGTTTTCTCAAAATTTTCATGGCTTCAAGATATCTGCAGAAATGATTGAGAACCTCCATGTAGGAAAATTGCTGTATTTTTTAGCTATCTGTTGGTTATTCAATCTGTCATTCAATCAATTAAATTATCATTTAATTAATTTGCTCTTATCATATGATCATCAGCTAACTTGCTTTCTCTCTCTCTCTCTCTGTTGTAGCAGCTCGATCAGGAAATCCACAAGAAAATAGTTTTTTTAATGATCTGCTCACAGAGATCATAGCGTGCCCACTGGGAAAATCAGGTAAGTTCAAGAAATGGTTGGTGATAAATGCTGCACTTTCTTGGGGCATAAGCAAAGCCTGCCTATGTTTGATTTCCTTCAAGCGCATGCCGAGCATATGATTCACCTATATAATTTGTTGATTTCTATGTTAAATCATCACTTATATTCAAAGCTTAAGGATACGTTTAGCATTGTGATTTCATAGACAAAAAATATGATTTTAAATCAAATTACGAAAAATAAATTGTTTGGGATTACATTTTCAAATCGCAAGTAATAATGTGTTTTTTTGAAAACTCATCATTTTAAAGGTTAAACTACGATTTTAAAGGTCAAACCGCTATTTTGTCAAACGCGCATTTTAAAATCACGTTTTCAAATCACAAACCCAAATGAGTCCAATAAATTGATAAGAAATTGTTGATTTTAATTAATTAATATTCTAACACAAATATTCAACACGTAATAAATTTAATTGAATTTAAAACGTTTACTCGTACTTCGTGTTAAATTATTATTTATCTCAAAATTGTTAATTTTAATTGATTAATATTCTAACACAAAGATTCAATCTTCTTGATCCCAAACATTTTAGGCATTGGTTAAATCATCACAAACATGAACTGGCCGGCCGTGATACACAAAGTGGATTATGGTACTTTAGTTTGGTGAAGGAAATAATGGAGACTGCATTGCCCAAAGAGGGGTCAGCGTACGTGGCCATTGTCACTCAATGTCTACAAGTAGTAGCCAGCATGTTGCGTACGTCAACATTTGGCCATGTAATTTAACCTCTTTTTGGTACATATAATTGATGCACACGCGCCGCACTTGCAAAGGTGTTAAATTTTGGGGTAACTTCATTTTTTATCTTTAAAGTATTACGCTATTTAATAAGTCTTTCTTAAAGTTTAAAACTTTTTAATTTGAACTCGTTTGTCAGATTTTAAACGTTAAAAGTGAGATAGTGACATTTATACTCCTGGATTTTTTATAAAATTCTAAATTTACCCTTAATTTCAAATTAAAAATAAATAAATAAAAACAAAAATCAATGATATTTTGGTCTTTTTAGGTATTTCCGTTAGAAGTTAACGGCTAAATCTAACATAGGGGTTCAAATTGACTACAATTGAAAGTTTAAGGGTCTAAAGTGAAATTATCCCTTAAATTTTCAATTAATGAAACCAAAATATTTTAACAGAAAAGATGAGCGGAGAATAAAAAGAATCGCTACTATCATACATAATAGTGGCGATACAACAATAAACTTTTGCTATATATGAATATTATGGTGTGTTTGGAATTGCGATTTCGCAATAATAATATGTGTTTTTAAAAGATATCACAAAACTTAAGGTGTTTGACATTACGATTTAAAAAACACTTAATTTAAAATATGAATAAAAAAAAAAAAGCTGTGATTTATATAAGCAAGTTAGTAAGTGCTTATTTGAAAAAAAAAAAAACGCGAATTTAAACCAAAATTACGATTTCTCATAATAAATATTTAATAAAAAAATAATTTTAAACATGTTTTACCAAACGCTTTTCCGATTTTAAAATGTAACGATTTCTAAAACGTAATTTTTAAAATGGACCTTAGAATCTCATGTATGACCATAATTCGAAAATACTCTTTTTGGAGTGATCGTGGTCACCCAACGGCCCAAAATCCATTGTTTTTCCTTCAAATCGTTATTTTAAGTTTTTTTTTTTTGGTCAATTTAGGAAATACTTTCTTGTCTTGTTTTAGCCGTGATTTTATTACCGGATTTTACTAGATAATTTTTTGCATAATCTTTATTTTATTCTTGAGTTTGATCTTATGTAATAATTAGACTTTTTTTTTTTTGGGCAAAAAGTTAGTTTGCTCAAGCTCTATACAAGCCGAGCTTGTAGGCTTAAGGGTGTGTTTGAAATTATGATTTCATATATAAAAAGTGCAATTTGAAAAATTGCAATTTAAAAAAGTAAAAAATTCGTATTTTTAAATCCTAGATAAGGAGATTCTTTTTTGAAAACACACAATTTTAAATGCTAAAATTCGATTTTAAAGGTCAAACTGCTATTTTGCAAAACGCTTAGCTGTGCTTTTAAAAATTACGTCACATTTTAAAATCGTAATTTTTAAATGGCACTTTTGAAATCGCAAACCCAAACAAATTCTTTCACATCAGAGTTAAAATCATATTTCAGTATCAAAGTTTCTTCTCTTTCTTATTTGTTATATTTTTTTTTCTTTGGAAAAAATACGTTTTAACCCCCTAAAATATCATCCCATTTGCACTTACTCCTCTTAATTTTAAAAATTGACATTAAAACCCCACATACTACCATTACATGTCAAATTAGATACTTTTGCATTTTATCTACAAAATACCTTTGATGTTATTAATAGATAAAATTTTAAAAATATATTAAATACACACTTGAAAAAAAAAAAATTGAGGGGCTAATATGAAAAGGGCCACCCCTTTCTGGTTTTTTAGTTTTTTTCTTTTTGTTTAATTTTTTAAATAATTTTAACTTTTTCAAATGGTTATTTTTTAGTAAATTTAAGGGTATTTTGGAAAAAAAAAATGTAAAAGTATCTCATTTAACATACAATGATAGCATGGGAGGCCGTAGTGTCACTTTTTAAAGTTTTGAGGCATAATTACAAAAATAAGTAATAATTCAGTACGTTAAAGTATATTTTTCCATTTTTATCTTCCTAAATACTTTTTCACCTTCAATATTCTTAAGTTTCATTTATTATAACATATTCGAAACAATTTTAGTTCTGCTTAACGTCTATAAGTTAAATATGTAAGTAGGTGGTAATCAGAATGCAACTCGCATTTGGATTACAAACATTTAACTAAATAGTACTCTTTATATCCTCAATTCCAACTATAAAAGTACTGCAGCCGTTTTGGTTGGTTGATGTCTATATATATATATATATATATATGACACTAGTTGGTTGAATCATATTTAGTAACACCACCTATTCATAGAAGGAAGTGTAATGTTATAAGTTTTCTTAGAATTATTGTAAATGTGATGTGGTTTTTAAAATTACCAATAGATCAAAAGGCAATAAATCACATCTCAAATTTAATGATGATTTTAAAAGCTACATCACATTTGGGATGACTCTAAAAAGACTTATAGAATTACTCTAGAAGGATAAAAATGGGTAGTAATTAATTATCCTCATCGTAAGTACGCTGAAATTTTCTAAGCAGCCAAACAGAACGTAAAACTTAGAAGGTGACAAAAATTTCCGTCTAAAAAGACATTACAAATAGGTTTAAAACACAAAACTTTTCTAAAGCCAATTATACAATGATCAAATTATAAAAAATAAAAATCTGTTCCTACTTCTATGATTTGATTTATACTTTCCGATTTTTTCATCTCATATCTTGGTACAAAAAAATAAGATCTTTAAAAAAAAACCTTTTATATATATTTTTAAAAATAAAAAGACAAACTATTTTGAATTGAGCTAAGGGGTGTACAAATGTGGCGGTTATAACTGCCCCGCCACAGCTAACTATATAACCGCATAACTACTTTGATAGGTGGTTTTTAAAAAATCGCTAACCGCCTGGGGTAGGGTGGTTAGTGGTTTTAAATGAGGAAAAAGCCTTCCCTTATATATAATAATATAAATATATATTTTATATTTTATATTTTATATTAAAAATATAACATTAAAACCAATTATCACCAAAACGGTGCTGTTTTAAATATAAGTTAGTGATAGAGTTTCTTCAAATTCATTACTTTTCGAAACACTTTTACCAAAAAAATTTAAAATAAGCCCAAAAAATAGGCAAAAAAAAATGCCCAAAACACCTAAAAAAGCCCAAAAGGTCATATAATAAAATAAAATAAAATAAAAAGCAGTTATAAAACCACCGATTATTGATTTGAAAAATTGCTAACTGTGATAACCGCCTAACAACAATCCTCTATTGAAGTGGTTTGTTTTTTAAGTAAGACGTTTTCTTTGACAACTTTAGGTTTTTTTTTTATTTTTATTTTTATTTTTTATTTTTTTATATGACACTTCACAATTTTAAACTTTTGGAATACTATTTTAAGTATACTTTTGTTCTTCATAAATATTTAGCAGAAAATAAAAGATTATGTAACCCAATTTGTGTATTTGTAAATATAATTGAAGAATAATAGAATACTATTTTAAGCAAACATTTATTCTTCATAAATACTTAGCCAAAAATAAAAGATTATATAATCCAATTTTCTTGTCAAAATTTTTGAGCAGCCTAAAACATTAAAGGGACACTTGTCAACAATTTAGAAATTCAGAACATTAAAGGGACACTTGTCAACAAAAAAGAATAATAGAAATTCTTTTTTTGTTTTTGAAAAATAATATCCTTCTTCATTCAATCATGATGAGAACATTCAGAACATAAAAGCTCTAAACAACAAGAGCAGATTGCTCTAAAATTACTACATCACGGGTACAACAAGGAATTTCTTCGATCCAAACCTTATCTATGATTTGTTTAATCCCAAAGTTTGCTAGCCCATGTGCAGCAAAGTTGGCTTCCCTTTTGGCATAATGGATCTGGCAAGAATGGAGGTACTTTAGAACCTATTGAATGTCCTCCACAATTTGTCCGTATCTCCTCCACCTCTGACTTTTTTTGTAAGAGCATTGACAACCTCCAGAGAATCACCCTCCAAAGCAATGCTAGCTAGACAAGTCCAAATCCTGACTAAACTCCGCAACACATAAAGTAGCTGTCATTTCCGCCATAACAAGTTCTTGAAAAACATAAAGAGTCTGGCTCTTAGCAGTACTAACTTGACCCCTGTAATCTCTCACTATGATCCCAACTCCCATACTGGTGGAATCAATAACCACATCCCAGGGCTATTCTAGCATATTTTCGTAAGGTTTATATATGCACAATTTGCTTTATAATAGTTTGTTATTATATCATATTAAATCATTACTTTACACGTGGGCTTTGAAACTCCGTCTCAACAAATGAGGCCCAACAAGTAAAATGTTTAAATGCAAAGTTAGAATTCAAATTAAATATCATTACGCTAATGCCATATTAAAGACAATATAAATAAAAGTAATTATTTTCTTTTTATTGTAACTTCACTTGAAGAATTTGTTGCATTTATAATTAATTAATGTTGAGATTACAGGACAGTTTGTTTCAAAATAGAATTAGATTGCTGTACACTTGTCATGAAAATACAAAAAACATATCGATTCTTTCATATAGCTAGAGGTCAGTGGTCACTTCCAAACACTTCTTCCCTAACCAAGGCATGTGTGTCAGTGCCCTGTGGTGGTAACGACCGGCAAGAGTGCTGTGGACGGGAAATATGTTGTCGGGAAATGTGTTGTCTTTGTCTGGTAAAACAGTGACTCCTCGTGATCAATTTTTTTTTTTTTTTTTTTGAGTAATTTTAAAAGTTTATCTTATTTGTTTTTTATCACAGATTTGATGATGCACAATGCACATATTGTCACATCATTTAAATTTTAAAAATAACGTCACACCATGGATTCTCTCTATTTCACTATTTTGGGAGAAAGTGGGCGAGAAATCAGGTGTTGGAATTAATAATCTAATCTTATTAATAACATTTAAAGATGGTATTACGTCATATGTCAAAATGGTATTTAACCCTTCATTTAAAAACAATAATTAATATTTACAAGAATTTCACTGGGAAAGTACTCGAAGATCTTAATCTCAAAAATTTGATTATATTGTATTTAATCGATTAATATTCTGATCAATGCAATGTAACAACTATTTTTAGAGAAAAACTTTAACATGATTGTGGTACATACAAACTCAATATTTTGTGCCCTCCAATAAGAGATGAACGAGTCAAATTGAAACAAGTAAAGAAAAATAAACAAAAACACTTTATCATACCCAATCTACTAAAAACAAAACTCATGCAGCTCTCTTCAGATTTTCTAGTGGCACCGCCCAAGCTAGACCACATCGGCACCGTTCTTTTTGCCCTTGGATTATGATTTCTAAATCGGACTGGTGGTTGTGTAGTTGGTTGGGTGGTGGTGGATCAAATTCCAGAGAAAGAAGATGAAATTTGGGAGAAATCCTGAATCATTCTCATTAAGTGTAAAAAAATTGATCAAGAACAGAGTCTTGTTAATACAATTTGCTACTTAACAAACTAACTGATCGAACTAAACGAATAAACTAACTGAATAAACAAACTTAACTAATTAATACAATTAGTTAAACTGCTGTTTGTTTGAACTGCTGTTAGCTGGACCAAGAGTTTTTGGACCACACCTCTCTCTCTCTCTCTCTGAGTTTTCTGGCTCTTTCTTTTTGCCCTCGATTATGATTTCTGAATTGGGTTTGTCGTTGTGCAGTTGGTTTGGTGGCGGCGGCGGCGATTAATTCTGAGCATAATAATTTTAAGAGCCATATCATTCTTGAAGTAATACAAAAAAAAAAACTTGTAGCATAAGTCCCTCCAAAAACTCTTGGGCTTGGGTGGAGCTAGTGGGTTTAGTAGATTGGCTACGATCCACTGACCCAGTGTTTTTGTTTATTTTTTTTTTAACTTGTTTCAAACTGCTAATTTGAATAATTAAAAGTTAATAATTATTCTCCTATTTTTATAGTACACGCTGAATGTGAGACGAGCATGTGATCTTTCTTCAAACCATATATACAGGCATACGGCAGTGAGGAAAAGATCTCTTCACTGACCGCTGGCCTATAAACCCATGTACAAGATTTCGACTGAGCCCAGACTTCTCATTCCTGTGGACCTTTTTTCGTCACCATCATCGGATTTAACGCAAACATAAACGGGCCAATTTAACTCCGATAAAGTTTTCTGAAAATTTATTTTAACTTAAAATGTCATTTGATTTAGCGATTAGGGCTACACAAGAGGTTACGGTTAGTAGTTATTGGCTATAACTGCTAACCGCAACCTCTTTGGACGGTTATCAATTTTTAATAACCGCTAACCACCGGTTATTCAAACTAATAACCAGTGGTTTTATAATCTTTTTTTTTATATGAGCCTTTTAAGTGTTTTGGGCCATCATTGGGTCTATTTTTTGGGCTTATTTTAAACATTTTTGGCCAAAGTATTTCCAAAAAGATGAAAAGAACATGTATTTTTTGGGCATTTTTTAATTAGGCTTGTTCCAAAACATCACATACCACATTATATTTCACATACATAGTCATACACGACCAAACTCCGTTTTGGTATTATATATATATATATATATATATATATATATAAGGGTATGCAGTTAGCGGTTATTAATCGCTTTTCACTACCCAAAAATCGCTAACCGCTTATTGCTTATCAAAGAGGTTAGCGGTTATAACCGTCCCATTTGAACAACCCTATTAGGGATTATTTCAAAATTTATGGTTTTAATTTGCAGGCGGATAATAACCTTCTGCATTCACTATTCGCATTTATCTATTATCCGCTATCCACATATGCGATAACAATTTTAGTGAATGCGGATGTGGATAATATCTCCATCCGCATTCCTTTAAATATTTAATATATAACATTTTTTTTATTACTCTTTACTTGTAATTTAAAAATGTAACTTTTTTTTTTCCAACTTTTTGGGAGTTTGTTTAAACTTGGGAAATCACATAATCAAACAGATAGTCTAATAAAGATGTGTGTCTCTGTAAAAAAAACACTACAATAAATCTTTTATGATTTTTTCTTAGATTTGACTTTTGAGTTATTTATGAGAAAGATAGTGTGAAATTAAATATGAACTACTACAATAAATATTTTATGAGTTTTTCTTAGATTTAATTTCCAGTTTTTTTTATTAGAAAGATAGAGTGAAATTAAATATGAACTACTACAATAAGTCTTTTATGATCTTTTTCTTAGATTTGATTTTCAATTTTTTATGAGAAATATATAGTAGGGAAATGTTAGGTGTTCTTTTGGTGTACTCCCAATTGTGATGTGGCTTTTAAAATCACCAATAAATTAAAAGTCAATAATGATAATCTCAAATTCAACGATAATTTTAAAAGTCACATCACAATTGGAATAACACAAGGAGAATACTAAAAAAACACATAGCATTTCCTTAAATTTAAATATGAACTATTAAAAAAACTACAGGAATCTTTATAGTTTTTATTGCTATGCCTATGGATCCTATAATTTTAATAGTTAATTTAGAAAAAAGATGAATGGGAGGAGTGCTGCAAATCTTTATAGCTTTCACCAATATATATATAACTTAATTAAAATAAATTATTTTTATTAGTGTTTTTTTAAAATATATATAAAAATTACATGTAGTTTACACGAGTAATGCTACAAGTTCCTCTTGTGTCCCTCTTGAGTCTCTACAAAAATGATGTAGCATTTAAAATCACCATTGGGCTTGCGATTGATCATTATTAGATTTTGATCAGATGATAATTTTAATAGCCACATCATTTTTGGAGGGATTTAAAAGAGATACAAGAAGGACTTCTAGAATTACTCAGGTTACACCAATATCAATTTAAGGGAAATGCTAAACATCCCAAATTTTATTTCCAAAAGTTAGTTTTCAAATGATGTGTCACCATCCCATGAGTTGGAGATACACTTCCCAAAATAATAAATCTCATGAGATGATAACACATCATTTAGAAACCAACTTTTAGGAAGAAAATTTTGGATGTATAACACTCCTCTCAATTTAGTAATTTAGTAAAAAGGAAGCCAATATTTTTTTAAAAAAATAAAAATAAAAAATTGTTTTTTTTTTTTTTTTCATCAGCGGCAACTGTTAATTGGCCTCTCACTCTCCGCTTCCAGCGTTGCCGTTAAGCTCAAAGCAAATTTGCAAAAGAAGACAGTTAGGTGAGATTTTTTATTTTATTTTATTTTGTTTCTGCTTTTTCTTCTTTGTTCCTTTAGATTAGACCCAACCCGAAGAAAAGAGACAGAAAAGAATCAGGAGACAAAGCTGCACTCACGGCTCGGTGCGCTAAGCCACGTAACCGCCCAACTCGACCACTCCCCGGTCAACGTGCGCCGTCGAATTGCACTCAACAGCGCAAAGAATGAGACTGTACGGACGCCACATGTCTCTGCCGCTTTCGATCCGATCACCAAAACCCTAGCTTGCTCTCTCCTAATTCTTGAGAGAGAGTGATAGTAATGATCAGATTTTGATGCTTTGAGAGAAAATTCTAGAAAGATCAAGCTCAATTCCTAGAGAGAGAAAAGAGAATTGTAGAGAGAGCGAGAGCGATTGGAGGATGCAGAGTCGGAGTCCTCCGAAGCACAGGCACGATGGGACTTCGCCTTTGCCTCTGGGGATGGATTGGAGTCCTCCTCCGAAAAAATGGGTATATTCTTTGCTTTCCTTTTATGTTTTATCATATTCCTGGAAATTATTTCGGAATCGAGGAACTGTGGACCTTCAAATGAGTTTGATTTTGTTTTTTTTTGGTTGGCTTTCTATGAGTTTGAATTTCGAGATCATCCACTACAAAATTTAAATCTTGAGCTCATCGGTTACTTGTTTCTATTGAATTTCGTAATCTGAGCTCATCAAGATCATTAATTTCTAATTTGGAGCGACTGTGACAGTTCTGTATTGATTTGTTCGGTGCAATTTCCATGTTGATACATATGTGTGAATGGGCACTAGCCATCGTTATATTAGGCTTAAACACTGAGTTTAGGATTGGACCTCCTCCGAATTAAGCTCAAATTCTAACTTGTGCATTGTATCTTATTGGTCGGCCTATAGGAGTTAAGTTTTATAAGTTCTCTGTTGTCTTTGTAGTGGAATTATATTGCACTCGCATTGTGCCGAAAGTAAGTGATGACTAGCTTTAGGTCTTCACATGTAAAAGAAGGACGTTTGGACTGTCATGGTGCTTATTTTGATGCACTTTGAGGTGGTTAAGGATGGGAAAAGGGATCATTGGAATTCATCTGTTAATAGAATCTCTGGATCTTCGTTAAGTCAGTTGATACCTATGTGGGTTTCTTATTGGACTAGGAGGTGGGTACCTTTGTTAGGAAATGGGTTGTCATGTTGGGATCTTACTTGGGAAGAGATGCTATCTTAGTGCTCTTGATTTCCTTTTTGGCTGGATTGTATTAGTGGACTAGGAGGTGGATACCTTTGTTAAGGTTATATGTTATGTGAATGTTAATGAAGCTTCACTACATCCCCCTCGGTTTCCTTGGCTCGCTTTGGGTTGGCCCCATGGCGGTCGAGCCTACATGCTTGGTGATTTCATTGGCGACACGCCTGCGCACGCAGATGGTGTTAATATCACCCAGTGCTACACTTGGGCAAGTTGATGGGGTTGCTTGGGCTATGGCTTTGCTTCCATGGGGCTGATGCCCCTCGGTTTCCTTGGCTCGCTTTGGGCTGGCCCCATGGCGGTCGAGCCTACATAATCATCTAACCTGATATCTACAATGTGATAATGTTCTCATTTCTCTGTGTAGATTTTACTCCTTGTATAACTTCGCCACTTTATATTGCATCTTCTATCTCTTACGAAATGATTTTAATGATGGCAAGGCTCTTGTCGTAAGATTATATTTGAGATCATAAGAAAAATATTTCAATAGTTTCACTAAGCTGAAAGTAATATCGTCAAATAAGAAGGTTCTTGTCTTAAGATTATCTTTGAGATCATAAGAAAAATATTGCATTAGTTCCACTAAGGTGAAATCAACATATTTGTGTGTGCGCGCGCGCACATGCATTTGAATGCATTTCATCTCCTTTCTAATTTAAGGGGGAAAAAAGATAAACTCTATTTTTGCACCTCAAACTATAGGGTGAGTTTCTTTTTGATTACTCAACTTCTGATGTTGGAAAAACTTATCAAAAATTGTACAATGTGTTTCAATGTAAACCTTATGTTAGCTCGATTCCAATTCTTGTTGAGATTTTGCATTTGTGAGAGTTGAGTATCGATAGTCAACTCATTGGTGTGCCTTTTTCTGTGAGCTTGATACGACAAATTGGAACATCACCTTAATCCAAAAAATTTTAACTACCAAGTTATTAATATTTAACTCTCACAAACACAAGATTTTAACAAGTGATATCAAAGTCAATGGTTTCACAAGTACTAGAGGTAACAGTATTGAGTGGTGTTGATGGCTCCTATAGTAGAGGGAGGTGACTTCCAAGTTATCTCCACCCATTGTTGAGTAAAGCTCTTGTAGTAAGCATTGGACTCTTGGTGGTAACGCACTTGGATTGCTAAGAAAAGGCTTCCATTCTGGGGGATGCTAGCCAGACTATAATTTGACGTAGTGTGGTAGAAGACACACGCATAAAATGGGAGATTTGTTGAAATATTCATGTATGAGTAGCATGATTGGTTAGTGCCCAAGTCCCACATTGGATGGTAGTGACAAGAATGAGTAATTGATGTAGTAATGTTGCATCCAAATCTATTGGTTTGATCTTGTGGATTAGGAAGGTATCCCAACATATTGTATTAAACCTTTATAAAAAGACTTTCAAAGATGTTAATGTTCAGCTTTCAAAGATGTAGGCATGTGCATCACTTACCTGCAATAAAACAACTGCAATTCTCTTTTTCGCTCCCTCTCTCTTTGAGCGTGCTACATCTCGTTCTTATTTCTAACACCCCCCTTTACTAGATCAAACAAATATTGCTCCATTGAATGAATCAACTTCTCCCTCCTGAACAAGGGTCAATGGTTCGGGGAAAAGCCTATCTCAGTGATGTTCAAAAACAGGAAAAGCGTCATTCAAAAACTCGCTTTACATGACAAGATATAGCTATATTTGGTAGCAAACATAACTCACATTTCTTGTCACTTCCTCAATGTGTCAGTCAAAAATGAAAGCGGATTAACAGAAGATTTGCACTGGACTAAATCACAAAGTTTATGGTTAAAATTATCAAAAATCATGAAGTTCAAGGATCAAAATAGAAACTCGCCCAAAAATTTGAGTTACAGAAATGTAGTTTATTGAAAAGGTTTCTTTGTCTTGCACTGTCCAATTTTTACAATATTCCTGAAAAGGCCTCTTCATTCAAAAGTGCAAAACATCTTTTGCTGAACAAGTTGTATAACCACTTATGTAGTGTGGGTTGGGTTGAGTTCACCCCCTCACCCCCGCCCCGCAAAAAAAAAAAGAAAAAAAAAGAGTAATTGTTTCATTGATTATGAACCTGTGAAAACCATATTAGCTGAATTATTGTGGCCTCTACAAGTTATTTTTTATTTTTTTTGTCAGTTGTCCTAAAGTTCATATTCTTCATGCAGAAAGGGCGTGACACAGTGTGGCCACATGATCCTCGCTCAGGATGGAGTTATTGTGTCACAATACCTACCTGGGTTGTCCGTCCAAAATCGAGAGATTCAGATCCCATAGTGGTACTCAAATTAAATTACTCTTCAGTGTTTATCTATGCTAAGGGTTAGATGCTGTTTTTTTTGGCCCGAAGGCTATTGGCTTTGATATTTGATGATTTTATAATTTGTTTCATAATTTCCACTAGAAAATGGGCATTCCATATTCTTGGCCAAAGTTTTTATTATAGAAACTTACATATCTTATAATTGCCAAAGTCCAACCATTGAATGAAACAGACTAATGAAAATTAGTGGACTTGGGCTTTCAATGTTCATTCCCATGGTGCAAGTTACTTTTGTGTTGAAATAAATCAAAGGTGAATCTGTCGGATATTTTGCATCGTCAATCATCATGAACTGTGATTTTCCTTCTCCAATTTTAGGTCAAACATATTTACCTTGATATATTATACACCAGAAAAATAAATAATGTGTCATGACTCACATTGCGTATTTATTAAGTCCATTCTTTATCAGCTTGGTTTGAAATTTTGAATAATTATTTACAGTATCTCCTCTTTGCCAAAGACACTGTTCAATTTTATTGGTCAAGTGTTGCTAGTTTCTCTCTGAGTGCTCCTTATATTCTTGCTGCTTCATATTTTGATAAGATTTATTTTTTCAAATATTTTTTATATTCTTGCTGCTTCATATTAACAGATGCTCCCCTAATTTGACTTTTATCTGAATTCTATAAAAAGTAGACATGTTGGTTGAAATATGGAAAGTACACTTCAGAAAGGCAGTATTTAGATTGATTATATTTCAAGCTGACTTGTCAATTTGATGTACTTCCATTTTTTTTTTAAAAAAAAAAAATTTAATTTTTTAATTTTTTTAAATTTTTTTTATCACTTTACATGCTTGATTTTAACATTCTTAGGGACAGTTTTACAGGGTTCATGTTGGTGTACAATCACCAGAAGGGATTACAACAACACGTGGCGTATTAAGAAGGTTTAATGATTTTTTGAAGTTATACTCTGTGGTAAGCCTGTACATTTCAATTTCATTTTGATATATATATCATTTAGGAAATTGAATCAGATTGTGACAACTTGGTTATTCTTTTTATGGAAAAAATCCCTGTTGGTTTCTCATTTTTAATAATTACTGATTTAACGATGTTCTTATCTTGTTATTGGCTGTCTTTTGCAGCTTAAAAAGGCATTTCCCAAGAAGAACCTACCGCTAGCTCCACCGAAGGGACTGTTACGGATGAAAAGCCGGGCGCTGTTAGAGGAGGTACCAATGTGTTCTTTGCTTAATATTTGCATTAGTTGTGCTGTCAATTTATAGACGTGAAGGTTGCATCTTCTTCAGATGTTCTTTTTTTTGTTTCAGTAATTATTGCTAGAAGCATTTCATTATTTGATGCACAGTAGAATTGATAAATAAATGTGAGAGCATCTGAAATTGATATTTAGAAGATAGCAAGTTGATATAATGGAGTGATATAAATCCAGATTAGGATGTTAATTTAAGAGCACCGAGTGGCGAGCAAGGTTCATTGCCCCATTGCTTGGTTATAATTTATAACCGCGACTACAAGAAATCCTAGCTTTTTAGACAACAGGAGTTTAGCCATTGCTTTCCAGGATGTACTAGCAGTAGTTTAGCCATTGCTTTCCAGGATGTACTAGATGTTATTTCCTCTTGTATTTTTAAACTTATTATTTATCCAAAAAAAGAGGTCTGTTGGGCTGTATCAGTTTTATCTTGAGGATTTATGTAAAGTATGGTCCGTGCTTTTTGAATCCAGAATTCTGACATGGTGGAAATTAGAAACTACATTCTTTTTGTTTTGGTCATGTGAGCAATGTTTGAACTCGAACTTGAGCTTGGATTTTGTTCTAAGAATTTAACTGCAAGTTTTGATATTTTTGAAAAATACGTTTTAGACCCCAAGTTTAACAATTCAAAAAAATATCAATTTTATCACAGAGTTCTGATTATAAAGATTATAATTTTTCAATCCAAACACCACATATATAAATACCACAAACGTTTTTGTAATGAAGTGGAAATCTGTTTAAGAATTCTAAAACAATAAAACCACTTCGGGGGTCATCCAACACCGAATGCATCCACTTTGAAGATTATGTTACAAATTCATCTACTTACAAAACCTTTTTAACTCACAACTCAATTTGCAATCCCAGCAAACAATCCATTCACCTCCCACCACAGTGGTTCTAGAACTTTTGGGCTTTTGCAAGAATCACCTTCACGAACAAATCTTGTCCGCTGCAACCCTTAACTCTAGTGGTTGTAGGCTTTTTTGTGGTTTGACAGATGAAAATCAATAAGAGGATTAAAATCTATTTAGGCTCAATGGTGTTTAAAAAACTCTCTAAGAAAAATGAAAAATTACTTCTCACTCCCTTTGAAAATCGTAGGTGATTAAGTATTTATAGGTTGGGACAAAACAAATGTTTTTAGGTCAAGTCAATTTAGGTTTAAAACACCCTATGGCTGTCTCGTTCAAATGAGATCTAGGGTTTCAAAGGATTCATTGTCTCGTTTGAACGCGATTCAATCGAGACATCATGTTCTATATCTCGTTCGAACGAGGTTCTTTGTACCAAATTTTCATATTTTTATGGGATAAATGCATAATCAGTCCTTGTGGTTGGTCTTAATTACAAAATGCTCCTTGTGGTTTCAAAATGAACTCAGAGGTCCTTGGGGTATGCCAAAAAAACGATTTAGTCCTTGTAGTCAAATTCCGTTAAAAAATTTAATAGATTCCGTTAGTTGTCACGTCACCACCAATGAAATGGTGACACGTGTTGCTCTTAATAAAAAAATACAAATATATTCAATATAAAAAAAAAAAACAAAAAATAATTTTTGTTTAAAAAAAAAAAAAAAACTACACAGTGTTCTCTCTTCCCCCATTTCATCGTTCTCTTCCCCCATTTCATCTCTCCCTCTCCCCTCACCGATGGCCGGCAACAAAGACCACGATGCCGAGCACCGCTGACGATGAGCCAACCACATCTCCGACGACGAGCTAAACCCACTTTTTTTGGATGAATTAAACCCACTTCTTTTCTTCTTCAACAAAGGTGAGAGGATAGGAAGAGCTAAGGAAATTGAACCGACTTCTTTTCTTCTTCAGCAAACCCGCAATTAATTCAAATATGATAGAGAGCTTCCTTTCCACAAAGCAAATACCAACAACCCATTTGAAACAGAGAATAGCCCATGAAAAATTTGAGAACCCATGAAAAAATTGAGAACGAAAAAACCGTAATAGACAAGAAGACTGGGTCGGCGAGGGTCTCCGGCGTGGTAGAACAGGTCGTCACACGGTGGGGAAGGCCGACGGTGGTGGTTGTCGTTGCACAGGGGGAAATTGGGGGGGCGGGGAATATGTGTTTGGGAAGAAAATTAGGGGAAATGAGAAAATGGGTCTAGGGAAAAGGATTGATGATGAAATGGGGGAAGAGAGAACACAATGTATTTTTTTTTTTTTTTAACAAAAATTATTTTTTATTTTATTTTTTTACTTTTATATATTTATATATTTTTATTAAGAGTAACACATGTCACCATTTCATTCGTGGTGACGTGGCAACTAACGGAATCTGTTAAATTTTTTAACAGAATTTGACTACAGGGACTAAATCGTTTTTTTGGCATATCCCAAGGACCTCTGAGTTTATTTTGATACTACAATAAGCGTTTTGTAATTTAGGCCAACTACAGGGACTGATTTTGCATTTATTCATATTTTTATTGATAACCCATTTTGACCTAGTAAGTATTAGATTTGGAAAATTTTCGTGAAATACAAAGTTGTAGCCCTTTGAATCAACTTTCTTAGACATCAAGATTGCTTTCATCTGATATTCGGAATTAAAAGATTTGGCCATTTTACTCTAACCAGGTCTTTGGTGGACAACATTCATAAGCTTGGATTGACTTGTACACCAACTTAATCCTTTACTCGAACCTGAACATTACAACCCAGAAACTATGTTTTGACATATGAATTTGTCATTATGTACTTCAATTTCAACCAAGTTTTTGAACCTCATTTAAAGACTGACTTCAACCCTAAACCTAGACTTGCAACTTAATAAGTTTTGACACTGAAATTACTAATAACACAAAAGTAACAATTTGGATGAGTAAGATTAAACAGCCTTATTTGCAATCTTCACACACACACACGTTTACGCAGAAGTGACTTTGTTCTTAAAAGACTTACCTTTGTTGCAGCGAAGGTGCTCTTTGGAGGAGTGGGTGACAAAGCTACTGTCTGACATTGATATATCAAGAAGCGTTGCTGTGGCATCCTTTCTTGAACTAGAAGCTGCTGCTAGGTTTTGTATGTACCTTTCTACCTCTTCAAGTGTACTTAGGAAAATGTTTAATTTTGTGCTATATGTATGTTTATATGTTTACGGACAAAACACATTCTGGTTTGGGGATATTTAATTAAAATCTCATATCTTTCAGCATAAATTAAAAAAATATATATATATTGTTTTATTCTTGGAATTACCCACAGTTAAACATCTACTTCCATGTCATAATGCCTTTCAGCATTCCAAGATGTTAATCAGCAAGAAGCTAGTCCTGCTTCCAATAGCACAGTTTCTTCATTTGAATTGCCACCGCATTCAAGTTTACCTGTTGTTGCTGGTAGTTCATCAATCACAACGGATTATGGTAGTGATACAGCTTATGAGACGTCTGAGCTAGGAACACCAAGGCTAGGAAGGGATGACAATTCTGAAATCGGTTTTGAGGATCTAACATTGGATGAAGATTTGACAAGTCCGATAGAAAAGCTTCTGAAGTATGGCATGTCCGATATTGATGAGGGACTGTTTATGGGCCAGACTATTCTGGAGGAGTTGGAAGGCCTTCCTAGACATAAAATGAATGACAGGCATCTCAACAATGTTATGGGAAAGGATAAATATAATGCAAATGCTTCTAAAGCTTCATTTTTACTTGGCAATGGGATGGAACTTTTCTCAGGGCCAGAGCATGGTAAGGTAACTGGTCATGCCCGCAAGCTATCAAATGAGAGTTTTGGAAGCGATGTAAGCTCTCTGAGAGGTAGTGAAATGTCTAACTCTGGGATTCCAAATTCATCTGGTGACGGATCGCTTGACCTTCCTGGAGGTGCTGAGGGTTCATGGATGACGGAAATTCTTGGCAACACTGACTTTCAGTTTTCAGGAGATGCTCAAGTAGTTCTTCCATCGGATCAGCGCCATAAATTGAACAGGGTTTTATTCACAATGCAGAGAAGATTAGTCACGGCAAAGACAGACATGGAGGACCTTATAGCAAGACTAAATCAAGAAATAGCTGTGAAAGATTACCTTGCAACCAAGGTATGCTCAATCATGCTATCCACTACTGTTTGGTCTTACTGGTTACTTGAATGGTAAATGAATTTCATTTTCATTTCTAGCTTAATTGTACATCAATGTTCTTATAGTGTACTGATTAAAGATAAATCTTCATACATTTTAACTTTAAAATTTTCCTCTGAAAAATAATTACTCGGGACATTTTGAGGTTTGAAACAGGCTTTTGGAGTGGTACACCTTTGTTTTCTCAATTGTTTGCGTTCATTGGTAGGGTGTTGTAGGGTCAATTTTGTTCAAATTTCTTTAATTAATTTCTGTTACTTATTGAAAAGTAACTCTTGTCCAAGACAGGAGTTACTCCATCACTCTTCACTATTGCAAAATGTTTACATTACAAGTAGCAGTTTTAGTCATCAAGAAACAACTCATTACACCTATTATATTCATTCTATGGTGTGTGAAAGTTTTTCTTATCCCAAAATACCTATTGAATTTCATACCTCACTCATACCCACCCACCACACACAGAGATGCATTTGAGTGGCTTGCATGACGAGAGTAAGTACTGAGTTACACCTTGCTATATTGTTAATTGATGAATTAATTAGCCTGGATTTTGCGTTGTAGTTTTAGTGGTATTTATTTTTATGCAAGAACATAATGCCTGCTGTCCATAACAAAGTTCTAAAATCGAAGGATCATTTACCGTGTGGAATTTCTCTGCTTATAGACCCAGTAATTGTTTGAATATTACATGTGGATGCTATTCCATTACCATAACTGACTGAATCTGCTCAGGTCAAGGATTTAGAAGTTGAAGTAGAAACTAACAAACAGAAAAGTAAAGAAAATCTGCAGCAAGCTCTTTTGATCGAGAGGGAAAGATATACACAAATGCAGTGGGATATGGAGGAACTTCGGCGAAAGGCGATGGAAATGGAATTGAAATTGAAGTCGGAACAGGTTATATATCTTAGTACTATTCTCTTCTTGAATTTATATATTTTCCTTAATTATTATCATTTTATGATGATATGCGGAATGATACTAGGATGAAGAGTCACGTACAGAGTTGAGAAAAGAAAATACTGTCCAAGAGAAAGATGTGGTGCTGCAGGAGTTGGATGCTAGTAAAGAGCAGCTTGAAAATTTGTTGAAGCGATACGAAGAGCTAGAAGCGAAATCGAAAGCAGATATCAAAGTTCTTGTTAAAGAGGTCAAATCCCTCCGAAGTTCCCAAACAGAATTGAAGCAGGAGCTTAGTCGAATGCAGAAGGAAAAGTCTGAAGCTGAGGTAGTCTTTTGATCTGCTGGAATGTATGTTGCATATGAAGTTTCTGTTTAAATGAAGTGTGTTCGTTCTACATAGGGCTGCTTCTTTAATAGATATACAAGTAGCCAAAGCAAAAGACTACCTAGAAGGCATGTATACAGAACCCCTGTAGTGTCTATGTCCAATACGTATTGGACACGGATACTGCTGGATACATGTCTGAAATTTAAGAAGATATTTTTGCATTTTGGATCCAGTCTGATACGGTCATGACATGGATGGATACTGCTACCACTTAAATTAAATAAAAAAAACCTAACAAAACCCAACTCATGGAGGAGGAGGGTGAATGGCAAGATGTACTGCCCGAGGTGGACAGGGTTGAGTCACTGTTCTTCCAATTCACTTTCTTTAGATGCTTGGCAGAGGTGGTGGTGGTGGAGCGTGAGAGGAGGCCTTGTGGTTGTGCCAACTTACTTGGCTTGGAGTTGAAGGAAGCGTTTGAGTGCCATTTGACAATCTTGCCCTTGATGGGCTAGTATATTCTATGATCAGTCTCCAAAGTGAGACTATAACATAAACAGAGCTTTGTTATAAATATTTATATATGGGGTAATGGGGTAGCTCAAAGACCTAATTGTGAGCATGTATCATTTTTTATCTTCATCAAATTAAGATGTTAAGTGATGTGATGGGATAGAATTCTGCTGAACTCAATGTCTTCCATCATTGAATAAAAAAGATATATCTTGACAAGTTCATGGAAACTCTTAACAAAAAAATTGTACATATACCTGAATAATGTCGAAATTGTTGTATGGTCGTATTTACTACCTGCGTCCCATTGTGGTTCTGGTGCTTCCTAGGGAGGTCTTCAAAAATACTCTGCCTCATGTAGTTTCCTTTCATTCGAGTCATTATTTTTTTTTTCTTTTTGTCTATTGAAAAGACTAATTAGAATTAATATGACAATGCTTTTCTATCTTAACTGCGAATGAAGATGAATCAAAGACTACAATGGAATCGTTGGTTGTTTATTTTGTTTATTTATTTTTCCAGAAACTCATTCAACATGAAAGACAAATGAGAGAGCATGAAAAAACTGCGAGGAAAAATCTGCTGAATGAATGCAATATTCTTCGCAATCGGCTTCAAGAGTGCCATATCAATTTAACTACAGGGGATGAACATGACTTGGTTGTGGATTCTTCATCATTCACCGACGCTTTAGATCTGTTAACAACATCTGATGACCGTATTGGCCTCCTACTTGCAGAGGTACCTTTTATGTTTCTTCAGTCTTTTTGTTATCACATTTTATTTATTTATTTATTTTTTCTCAATATTCATCACTTGTCTAGAGATTTGTCTTTTGTAATGGAAATCTTGAAATCTTGAGTTCATTCTTTCTCTCTCCCTCACCGGGTTTGTGTTTGAACAGCTTGAGTTTGAACTTAGTTATCAAAGGGGTTGAACCCAGTAAACTGACATGGGAAGTAGCCCAAGTGCATGGCTGTTCACCTGGTGAACTAGTGTTGAATTGTTCACAGGTGCCATGAAAGTCATGAACTTGATATATCGAATACCAAGTTTGCTGTTATATATAAACTGAGGACTTCTTAGGTGAACATTCAGTTTAACTTCTATTTGTATGGATTATTGTGTCTAATCTTCATAGCAATGATTGTTGCAGCATGCTCGTATGTTAATCAGTTAAAAAAATATGTCTCTAATGTCTTTATCAACCATACCTTATATAGACATTTTCCGGAAATTGATCAGGCACAACTCTTAACTGGAAAAAATGAAACTACTGTTTCCGGAGTCGATGAAAATCATGACATCGATGATGAGACAAGGACAATAGATGATGAGTTGAGGAAGATGCTGGCGGATATCTTCACGGATAATGCTAGATTAAGAAAACAGGTGATTTATGTTACACGTCATGCTCTTAAACTGGAGATCATGTCTAAGAAGGAAGATGAGGCTCCTTCAGGAAAAAATGTAGTAAATACACCTTTAGAACGATGAAATGGATATACACATTGTAAATTATATTCCCCTCTTGAGCTATGATTCCCTCGGGCTGGATGCCCATTCTGGCCGATGATGATCTGCTTGTTTTCTATAGTTGATCTCACTAATGTAACAGTTACTCAATTTTGTGGTTCCACATACAAAGTCTTCTGAGAAACGGACTAGAAGAATATTTTTGTGTTCTTACTTTAATAATGAGAAAAGATTACAGCAAATCCATTTATGAAATTGAATGTGTGTTTGCTCTTCCATTGTTCTCATCCCAGAAGATAGGGGAAAATACACTTTACCTTCTTGAACTATTTACTCATTTGCACTTTTAACCCTAATGTTTAAGAAGTGACACTTTATCCCCCCAAAACTTTCAAATTGTTGCAATTCGATCATTTTGATTTTTTTTTTTCCCAAAACGCCCCATACCAAGTTTTTTTTTAAAAAAAAAAATTAAAAATTAATTATTTTTTTTTTAAAAAAAAAGGGTGGCCGGTTGGGGTGGCTGGCCACCCCTTAATTTTAATTTTAATTTTTTCAAAATTTTAAACTTTTTTAATATATATTTTTTCCAACTTAAAAAAAAAAAAAAAAAAAAAGGTCAAAATAGATGAATCGCAATAATTTGGAAGTTTGGGGAGGAGGGGTAAAGTGTTACTTTTTAAACATTGAGGTTAAAAGTGTAAGTAAGTGGATAGTTCAGGAGGTAAAATATATTTTTCTTCAGAAGATATATAGTCCATAGTTATTATAGTAGGGCAAAGGGGATGTTTATGGTTATTGTATTGTATGGGTAAGCAATGGAGTGCATAAGAGTGTGTAGGATTCTGGCAGTCCTAACTGGGTGTAGAGTGCTCCTAGGCGTACAACGAGTTCTTGATAAATTGATATGTCAGTTTATGTGACACTTACCATGTTAACCACTAAAAAATTAATTTTACTTAACAAGTTTTGTTAATTTTTTTCATTTATGCTAAATTACATGGCAATTATATTGATTATCACGTGAGTTTATAAAACATTGTAGTAAAAGTTGTATTCCAACTATTTTCTGTCAAAGTAACAGAAAAGTGGAAAGTTTGGATTGAGGACTGAATGAGTGAGGAAGAGAGAAGGGAGACGGTAGGAATGATGGATCTTATGACAAATTATTCAAGATATATCATGTGAAATTACTCGACTGCTGGTATTAGACTCGAATGGTGTGAGAATGATCACTTGTATTACACAATTACACCTACAACTTAAAAGGCTAATTTTTAATATTTAAACACACCCACAAATTGTGCGTGTGTGTATATATATATCAAAGCAAATATACATATATGTTTCATATTATATTTTAACGAGCTTTAAATTATCAAAAAAAAAAAAAAAATCACTTGTATTCTTACACTTGTAAGAGTTTTGGGCATACTAGCTACACTTGTACAAAAGAGGAAAAGAAGGTGAAAAATGGCAGTAGATTGAAGGGATGAGGAGGGGTTGTAAGAAAGATAATAGTTTTTGTTAGAGCAGTTTTTGGTACGGCCTGACCAACGATAGGCTACCTGCAAAATAGTAAAAGCGTCAATGGATCCACCGGTCCGGAGACCGAGGAAACTCCGATTCTTAAGTTAGCATTCTTATTTAGAAAGTGAATATAGCAATGAGCTTAAGAGTTTTTGGAGATGAATCGACCGATCCCTTTATTTGATGCCTTGCATCCTTTTGTAGGGTTTTAGGTAACCGTTTTCCATATAGTCGTTCCACATTCATCTGGTGGGTGAGAGATAATGGTTAATATGTTTATGTAGTGTTTGAGAGACAATCTCCTGAAATATCTAAAATAGCTTAATTATTGTAGAACTAGATCTGTGGCTGTAGTTCATCTGAATGAGATTTCTTGAGTGGGACCTATAGTAGATTAAAGTTTTACTAAACCCAACGATGAAATAGTAGGAGGGGGCAGAAACAAGATATGATTGCTAAGAAGGGAAAACTAGTGTGGGCAAACACTTTTGAGGTTTTGAATATTCAGGAGAAAGAAGTTGAAATGGGAGAGAGCTCAAAGGATAATAATCTAACAGTAAGTATTCATAATATTTTGGATATACATATAAAGGATAATTGTCTTTCGAATGTGGATAATAGGAATAAAGGTAAGGGTAAGTTAGGAGAAGATGTTGATACCATTAATATATCCTTTGGGTAACAAGAGGGAAGAAGGGAGTCTTGTCTTTGTATACCGCTTCGTGCGGTCCTTAGAGAGGACCGGATCTTTTTTTGGTTTCATTGCCTACCATTTGTTTTAATTACCATCTTTGTATTGTCTTTTCCGTTTGGGTTTTGTTGTTGGGGAACCCACCCCGTTTCATTTGTGTTTGTCTCTATAACTCTTGTCCCATTATTGAATAAAATAAATTTAAAATAATAAATATAACAAAATAAAAATTAAAAAAAAAAAAAAAGAAAAAAAAAAAAGAGGAGGAATGGGGGTTTTGTGGATAAGAAGCTGGACGAGTGTTAGTTAATGAGGCGTGGATGGAAGAGCATGGAAAGTCTTTAGTGGAGTTTCAAGAAGCAGGGGTATCAGATCACTCTCTCCAGGTCTTGCTACAATGGGTAAGTTCCAGAACTTTGGCCCTAAGACTTTCAAATTTTTTGGCTTTTGGGCTGAGAATGAAAGTTTTCTCTTGGGTGGACGAAGGTTGCAGTATGAGGGTGATGGGGGGTTCCAATGTATCGGTTGTATGTGAAATTGCAAGCTGTGAAGAATGTGTTGAAAAGCAAATAAGGAGCTCTATGGGGGTAGATTGCAGAGAGTCATGCAAGTTAAGGAGAGATTAGAGCATGCTCAAAGAGAAGTTTTGAATTCGGGTGGTAATGCTTCTAGTATTAAAAGTGGCTCTTCAAATTTTAAAAAGTTAATTTTTCTCTTCAAATTTAACTTTTATTTAAAGAGCTCAATAAGAGTGTTGTAAGGCTTATAGACTACAGAGTTTGATTCTTTGACTCAATTGACTGGGATTTCATCCCTGCAATGTCTTATCTGTGTCTTTTATTTAAACAGCTCAATTGACTACAGATTTTGCATCACTCTCAGGTTTGAATCCTAATTCTTCTAAAAGCACTTTCTTTTGCTCCAGGGTTGATGGGGGATTGAAGGGGAAAATCAGTGAGTGTCTACAAATGAGAGAGGGGGTCCTTCCTATTAGGTATCTAGGTGTGCCTTCAATCTCTACGAAGCTATCAGCTGTGGACTATGAGTAGTTGCAGAAGATTTTGGGGAGAGTGGATTCTTGGTTTTCAAAACACATTTCCTTTGTTGGGAGATTACAATTGGTGCCCTCTGTATTATATAGTATCCAGATTTATTGTTCAACTATCTTTTATCTTACCTAAACAGCTCATTAGAGCTATTGAACAAAAGTTCAACAGATTTTTGTAGAAGTTGAATGGAATATGTTGATCACCCGTTTTTTTATTGTGGATACAGCAAAAGGCTTTGGCGGGAACTCATGAGAAAAAAAAAAACATCTAATAGAATAAAGGAACACATAATAGAAGTGATTTGAATGAGAATAAAAAAAATTGAACAAATTGGGGACTGACCCTTGACATATTGTATTGACAAAATCTTGATGTATTGTTGGGTTTTGAAAGCATAAATAGAAACGGGTAAATTTGTTACCGGGATTGGAATTTGAACGGGTCAGAAGGATCCAACCATTCGGGTGATTAGAAACTTTATCAACAAAGAAATTATTTGACAAAGTGGCCTCCATGTATAAGATCTCTCTTTAACGAGAAAGACCCACCCGTTGAACAAGCTACAATTCAGCTAGTAAATTGCAGCCAATGAGAGAGTCCTGATAAGATCCACCTGCCTAAGAGCCTCACACCTTTAGCTGCCCAGGCACCAACTCGGGCATATAGACCCTATAAAAAGCCCTTTCATTAGCTACCTAGATTGGCTGCTTGCAGGCTTGCAGCCAAACCCCATCCCTTGAACCCAACATCTTATCACCTCTTATATTCTTCTAGGAGATTTTGACCATTGGCACAGTCCAAGAATTAGTTGATGGGATACTGATGCTTACTTATATACCCCACACAGCACATCCCATTGGGCCCCTAAGAGGAGAATGTATTTCAAGGAAATAGTGATTAAGCTGAAAAATAGAACTGCCTAAATCAGCCCAAAGGAAGAAGGGCATTCAACCAAAGATTTGCTATAATGAGGACTAAATGATACCTAATAAAAAAATCAACATCATGGGACAACAATTCTTAAGCCATGCTTGTTCAAAACTATAAATGGACATAACAGCCTACAGAAGAGACAGATCCCCATAGGGTTGGACCCAGCCAAAACTCGGTTGAGAAACATATTGTGGCCTGTTTGCTGAAGCATCATCTTTTCTATAAGTCAACCCAAGCAGAATCAAACCACAGATCTGCACAAAAGGAGTAAATTATCAGCAAACTCTGATAATATCATGGTTCTGATAGCAGCCTATAATGACTATGAACAAATCGGGGACGATTATTTGCTGTGTCTAAATGGAAATACAAGCATTCATCTTTGAAAAAAATAAAAGTTATTGTTTTCTATTAGTTATGTGTCATTATCAAGGATATGAGGTTAGAAAAATTTTCGTCCTCCGGACAAAATTCTGAAATCTGGTCATGTAGCCAGTACAAATCTATGCCATGGAGAAGCCAAAAATTATCAACTTTGAATAATTCAGAAAGCACAGGATTTTCTGCAAGCCTAGGTGATTTGTGAATAAATATTAAACATGATTTGAGATTTAGATAGATGAAGAAATTTCATTGCATGTGGTAACAGCATTTGCATGAAATGTGGTACAAAGCCCCCAGCTATAACTTACACACTTAACAAAGAAATGCATACGGGAATAGCAGTCTATTTAATCGGCGTGCAGTTGATATGAAATAATGTTAGTGCAGTTGATGAATCGGCTTCACAGAGGTTAAAAACTACATGTTTGAGATCTCAAACAAGAACTAAACATGTTTCAAAATATGCCTCTAAAGACAATGGCAAATCAGGGCTTCCATAGTATCACAATTTGTAACTTTCTTTTAAGATCATAAAACCTAGCACAAAATAGAAAGCTGCTGAAATGAAATGATAATCCACTGTTCATGTAGTTTTGATTTCTAAGTGCACAATTTTGATTTAAAGCCAGAACGATAGTGTACCTTAATAGCCATTATCTATTTTGCGTGGCTCAACAAGGATATAAAGTGGCTTTCCGTTAAGCCTGCGTTGTCCCTGAAAAGCATGCATTTTTGAAAGAGCAACTCAATTCCAAATGTCAATTTCAAGTAATATTTCAGCAAAACATAAGAGTACAGTTCGTTTACGCTGAATGCTATCAACATGAAAGAAAATGCTCCATGCATATTATGCAATACTTTTGTAGAAGGAAAACCTTCAAACTTTGAAACCCTCCCTACCACAGCCCCCACCCAAAGAGAGTATGTGAGGTAGACATAAGATATTGTTACCTGCATTGCTTTATTGAAAATGTTTATAGACTCACATTTCTTGTTTTCGTTTCCAAAAAAAAGTTTAAACATCTTTTCTTGCTTTCACTTCAAGCCCTTTTCCTGTATCATTCTTAGTAAAATGGTTTTAATTATGAAACAATTTATTGCATCTCAAATCAGTTTTCTGTTTCCAGCAATAATGGAGATAGAAATCAGGAAAAATGTTTCCAATTAACAAACATTCATTTAGAATCATATATTCGTGCTTTGAACAATTCTTCCCACGGTTTCTAAATGTTCTATAACCATATTAGATTCAATAAGGATGCAACAGAATCATACACGCATGGAGCTCCGTACTATTTACAGGCAAGTTTCATTGTTCTTTCTCCTTTTCCATTGGTTTCCATAGTAAGTTATTTCGCCCAAATGGGTAACAAAAGGAGAGAACATATAAATGATTACATGTTATTTGTCAGTGTCGTCAAATAATTTTATGGTCATGGTAGGAAGATAAATAATCAGAGAGATATATCTAAAGCCAATATATGACAGATGATATTAATGAATAAGACAGGCTGAACTAATTGGAGACCAATAAGTAAGAGACAAACTGACTTAAGTTGTAGGGGATTAAGCAGTACCTTAACCTCAGGCAACCCAATAACGCATGCACATTCAACCACTTCGGCCCCCACACGTTCTAGATAAACAGCATATTTGCATTCCATAAACTAATTACAAGTTACCTACTGAACCAGTAGAAGAGAACACAATAAACTAGAAAAACAGAAATGCTTAGAAAAGGTCTAGAACTCACCTAAAAGTCTTATGGCTGCCGATAAAGTCCCACCCGTAGCTACCAAATCATCGATTACCAATGCACGCTCGCCGGGCTGAACAGCCCCAACATGCATTTCCAGACAATCAGTTCCATACTCCAGGACATACGCTTCCGAAATTACTTCGCCTACACATGAAACATGTGGAAAATTCCACTTGCTCTTTACAGAAGCAACAAACCGCCCTAAAGGGATTTTTTTTATTTTCAAAACATCATTCATCTCTATCTGAAAATATCGACTAACCTGTAAAAAATGGTTAAAATATATACAAGGTAGACAAGTCTGTGATTCATCACCAGAATAAATAAATAAATAAAACTTTCCTTGAATCAAATTTTTGTTAAAATGGCTTGTTAACAGATCCAATGTGAACAACAAAGCAACAGTGTCACACTCACACATGAAATAAAATATATATATGCCACTCCCTCTTAGAAGCACCATTTAATTTCAGCTTACCTGGTAACTTTCTAGGTTTACGCAAAGGAACAAACTTTGCTCCAATAGCTAAGGCAATGGACGGACCAAACATGAATCCTCTGGCTTCCACCCCTAGAAACAATTTACTTATAACATAAGAAGCACGCAAATGAAGCAGAGAAGCAATCAATATTACAGAAATCTAATCCCAAAACTATCATTTTGCACTTCTCAAATCTTGTACATCTACTAATTCCCCTGGTCAACCACAAAACCACCCAGATGATTTTAAGGCCTATAAATGGCAATTTCCCCCAACAAACATGGATTTTAAGGCCTGTAAATGGGGTTCAATTGCTTTTAGGAACAATGATTAAAAGTTTTTATCTAGGTTTAAAAAACAAACTCATATGCAGAGTGAATGTACCAAATGTATGTAATTTGCTAAAAAAAAATGTTAGTCACTCAACCCAATTCACCCTTTTCCAAATCAACCCCCATGAACTGGGTCTAAGGGAGAAATAGCAACAAAGCTGTCAAAATCGAGGCAAAAAAAAAAGATAGGGGAAAACAAAATATTTTGACAAAATTACATAGCCATTCCAGTAATAATGCAAAAGTGTTGGTATAATAGTGAATTTATTCTAAAATTGTGCAACATTTTGGGGTCAAAACCAAAGAAAAAAGTTCTGGGAACTACCAATTCTCGTTCTCTGTTGGGCAATTCCCTGAAATTCTTTTTCGTGTCACAAGGAAAACAAAGAGACTCCTTTATTCACTAACCCAATTATATAGCCACCAAAAAATAAAAAAATAAAAAGTAAAAAATAACGGGAAATTGATATTAAAAAAGATGAGTGATAACCAGCAACAACAGAGATGCCCATGTCTCTGTAACGATCAACGAAAATATCCACCGTGTCCTTGAACGCCTTGTGATCCAGCAACAACGTTGTTATATCTTGAAACATAATTCCTACCACAAAAATTTCAAACAAACCAAAAAAAAATGAGATAATGGGTGATTTATACGGTCGCTAAAAGCTAACGAAAACAGAGGAAGCAAAAGGGAAGGCATTGAACCTTGTTTTGGGAAGTGAGGAACGACCCTTATGGCTTCTGAAATGGCTTGAAGCCTTGGGTCTCCCTTGAGTCCATTCTCTGCTGCAAACATTTTTTTTCCTGAGAGACTATTTACCAAAAGATTTTGTTTTTTTCTCTCTCTCTCTCTGTCTCTCTCTCTTTCTCTGTGTGTCGTCTTGAATAGCAGAGCTTTAGGTTTTTCCCTCCTAAACTGAGGTGGACGATAAAATTCTCTCTTCTCTATGTTGAGAGAGTTATTGTGATTTGTGAGTGCTTTAATATGTTGTTGTTGTCCGAACCAGAGCATTAAGCATTTCGAAAATTGATTGAGGTCGTTGTTCACGGCAACGCGATTTTTAAGCGCGTCTTTAACACGCCACATGCAAGCATTAATGGCCTGCGTCTCTCCTTTCCCATCAGACATCCCCGCCCTGCTCTCTCTTCTTTATTTATATTTTTTCTTTCAAAATTATATAAATAAGTAAAACAGTACAAGTACCCTCTTTGACCGATAATATGATCATTTTCCGTTCAAATGAGATTGAAAGTATATCAAAAAGGGTATTTTTATCTTTTTCACACTTTAATATAATAAAAATATCTGGACAGAAATTTTCTCCTTCGACCTATTCTAATATGTGATAAGTGTCATCTTCTACATATTGAATGATACTTGTCACTTATTAAAGTAGATTGAAGGAAATTTCTTTCAAACCAGTTTAAAAGAAATTTGTGTCTAAAATACTTTTCCAATATAACTAACTGGATATATGATATTAATACTCTCAACTACCCTCTAACTATTTGTGTCCTCCAAACTACCGTGATTTTGTGTCAAATGTAATTTTATACACACTTTCACTTTCTTAACACTTTTTTTTAGGCATCTTAGTTGGCTTTTTTAAAATACTATTAAATTGGAGATGGGTTTTTATTGAATTTTAATTTAATTATGATTTTAAAAACTAACTAAGGGTGTGTGAACTTAAATGACCATGAACACTAAACCTAACTGACGATGAAATGAGAGTGTCTGTAACATCACTCATATCTCGTTCCCCCCACAAAGCTATCAAGAAGACAAAAATGACTTTAAAACATTTTCAATAAGACGAAAGATCTATATATATAAATTTGAAAAGGAAAACTAAAACTAGAAAAATAAATTAATTTTTTTTTTTTTTTCAGTTTTTTAGTTTGAAGTTTTTTTTTTTTAATTTTTTTTTATGAAGGGTATTTTTGTTATTGTAGAAACATTTACTTTTTTAATAGTTTATGAAGGACATTGACAATTGAGAGATAATTTGATGGAGGTATATATAGAGTATACTTTTGCCTTTTTTTTTAATTTATTGTTATGGACGAGTTTAGTCGGTTTTATTTGTCAATTTTTTTTTTCAAAACAAAAGTATTATTAAATATATTTATTTCACATAATGATACTATTTTAGAACAAAAAAAACACAAAACACATTAACAAGAGAAACTTGTTGAAATTGGAAGTTTTATAACATGACATAAAAAATAAGAAATAAAAAAAATTGTGTTGCAATTTGAACTTATTCCGATTCCAAAGAAAAAAGATGCATATGTATGTCAATTATTGTATTTTAAAAAAATAAATAAATACAAAGAATAAAAGAAAAGAAAAAAGGAAATAATTGCATCTATTACTTTTAATATTAGCTTCTTTATTGTAAGTTATAATCAGCATCTCTATGATCCATCACAATCATGTTCTTGTTATTGTAATTCATTGTACTACAAATCTCTTTTTCTCGTTATATATTCATAGTATAACTCATTATCACTGTTAACATCAATCATAACACAATAATCACCACTCATATTTATTTTATGTGTTAATACTATCATCACCATAGTAATTATTTCTCACCATCAATCATTGTCTCTATTAATTTCTATCACGTTTGAAGTGTAATAATAATGTCCACTCATTACTACAATTACTAACTATATATATATTCAAAGGAAGTTGCAAAGTGGCCAACAGGCATCAACCTGGTGGAGTAAAGCAAAGTTTGAATGGTCATATATAATTCTCAAGCAAAAAATAATTTTTTTTTCAAAAAATAAAAATAAAAAATAGAAGCATTGCAATTGAGGGAAGGGTTTGATACACTATAAGAGATTTAATTTATATATATATATATATATATATATATATATATATATAAATCACATTGGATAAATAATAAATGATAGGGGTTAATCATATATCAGGATGGAGGACATTAATCAGGCATTTACACAATATTTTAATTTATGTCATTCTTGACGCTTCTATTAATTCTACTTTTATAACTCTTATTTTCAAAGTTGATAACCATTCAAAGTGTCTAAATTGAGATACTGTTGCAAGTTCTTCCTTTTTGAATCAGACATATTTATATTTAAAAGAGGTTTACAATAAATTATCTCAAAACTTACTATGTGTCCCTCAGTTAGAGATGTTCCAAATATGTTTTTGGTCTATTAGAATGTCCTGTATAAAATAATTTCTAAAGTGTTAGCTAATAGGCTATAGAGAGTATTGCAGTGCATCATCTCTCAAAATCAGAGACATGGCCTTAAAACTTGACATGAGTAAGGCCTATGGTTGAGTGAAATGAGATTCTTTTGAAGGCAACAATTAGAAAGGTTGGAATTGAAGATAGGTCGATAAATTTGATTATGACTTGTATTCGAACAATCACTTACTATAGAAACCCTAATTAATGGAAAACCCCATGGTTTTATTTGTTTATCAGAGGTCTCGTTATTCCCTTATCATCTTCTATGTACAGAAGGATTGAGCTCTCTTCTTTAAAAGGGGGAGCGTGAAGTAGAGATTACAGAAATATTTATAACGAATAGTAGAACTAAATTAAATAAGTTATTCTTTGTTGGTGATAGCTTATTGTTTTATAAAGCAAATCTTTTGAATGGTGTACATTACAAAAATTATTGGATGTGTATGAAGAAGCATTAGGGCATAAACACAAGAAGGAAAAAAAGTAGAAAAACATTAGTTTAAAGTGGACAAGAAGGAGAATTAAAACTAGATAATAGTGCATTAGTTGCTCAAGGATGGGGGAAAAAAAAAAAAAGTCCCAAGAAAGTAGAAAAGCTTTTTTTTTTTTTTTTTTTTCTTAAATATATCATCATTCACAAGAAAAATGTATCGTTTAAAAGGGGAAGAGAAGAGATATCTCGGAAAACACGTCCCAATCTAAAAAAATCTCACGCTGGCTCACAAAAAACTGTAGTATTATTATTCGTCCGAATGAATATGATTACGTATCAAGGAGGTATCGTTTTCAGCGATCTCTTTCCATATCATCGTATCTTTTGAGAACCTTTTTTTTTTTTTTTTTTAATTTATTTATTTTTTTGAGACTTAAAACTTTGCACCTACTCGCATGTAGCATTTAACGTTGTTTAACAACCACAGCGTACCTCCTCTACACATACGACAAAAACCCTTCTCTCCACGTATTGGGAACCCAGTCAACGCCTAAATGTCAACCATCCACTCCACGCGCGGCAGCCTCGGAAGTAGGATTTTTATTTTTTATTTATTTAAGTTTTTCCGTTTTCTTGGTAAGTAACATCAACCCGCTGTAGAATGGCTGACTTCTATATATTTTTCACTGTTCACTGTATCTAACCTTACCAACGTTGCCCCCCATCAAAAATATTTCATCGGATTTAAAAACATTATCCAAAAAAATTTTTTAACTAATTATATATTATCTTCATTAATTATGCTTTTAAGATGGAACAGTAATCGGACGGCCACGATGGACGACATTTATTACTTTCTTTTAAACTAATAATATATAATAATAGTAACGCTAGTAGAAATAGGATCAAGAATGGTAGTAGGCTTATTGTACTTTTGAGAACACCGAGGAATGGCATTGTCGTCATTTCGGAGATATTGACGGCTACTGGTTGGCAGAGAATCAAGTAGCAGTAGATTTTGAGATTTTGGATGGTGGTGGTCCCGACTTCCAAGGGTGGTCCCCCTGACTTTGCATTAATGACGTGGCATTACACGATCTGAGCAGAGGGGAGAGGGTGGGTGTCTAGTTGTTGGGCCGTTCACGTGGCGCGATTAAAGGAAATGTGCAGCTGTTTGGTCATCAAGAAACTGACACGCGTCGAGATTGTGATCTATGAGTTTTTGTCTTTTTATTGTAAATAATATATTGTCTTTTTATATTTTGTGGGTCCCAGGAGTTGGATACGAGCGACGTCACCTTTTGTATAACACATGCAGCAAAGCAAAACCTACCAAAATCCTCAGGCGTGAACTTGTGGATCACGCTCACATTTTGTTGTTCATTGTCGTTGGTGGAAAGAGCACGCTAACATCCCCTTGTAAAAAGTGCTAAAACGTGACCCATGATTGTGATAAGCTTAGCCGTTCATTAGACGTCACCAACAAAAATAAAATCTAGATCCTAGCAATGTGTTGTTTACATTGTAATCAATTTGGAGATTCGAAAAAAAAGTTTGTATGGAGCCCATTTATTTGGACTATTCTTGATCCACTTGAATATTTCTTTTTTTGGATTATTCGAACAACAAAATTGTTAGAATAAATGGAATAACATTTCATAGATTTTGAACTCATTCTGCTAAATTGACACGTGTCAATCATGTAGAGTGTGTTTGTCAAAGGATTTGAAAAATGAAGTAGACTGAACTGTAGTAGATTTGATTAATTAAAAAAAAAAAATAATAAGAATGTTTTGTATAAAAAAAGTGAAAGAAAAAAAAATTATTTTTTAGTGATTTTTTTATTTGAATAGTAATAAAAAGTAATTGATGTTAGGTAAAAAGTAAGAATGTCGGGGTTGATTTTAAGAAAATAGTAGGGTCTTTTTTTTTTTTAAGTCCTTTGGCAAACACACACGTAAGAATTATATGTATTTTGAACACATATTAATTAGTTTAATAAATTTAGTTTGAAGAATTTCCTTTAACCTAATTTGAAAAAAAAAAAATTTGTCAAAATAATTGTATTATTATTTTTTTTAAATAAATTTAATCCTCTATTATCATTAAAAAAAAAAAACTACGTACTTATTATAAGTTGGAGGAAATTAAATTTAAATTTTTAATTTTTAAATTTTTTTGGATCCCGCTATCTAATTTCACCCTTCACCCTTCACTTCATGTTTTAAAAGAATAATGTTATATACAACATTTTTTATCTTATAATACTGACATGAATCAATCATTGTTAACAAGAAAAAAGAAAAAAAAAAATAACAGTTTGTTGTGACTACAATGTTTGCATTGTGGATAGTTGTAGAATAAAAATATAGTACATAGCATTCATGGTTTAAAAAAACTTGTGATTCTTTGCTACCAAATTATTGAATAAAGTTTTTCTTCAAATTCAAGTAACATATGTCTTTGGAGCATGCAATTCCCACGTGCAATTTAAAAAGATGCATGTCAGAATGAAGTATTATAAGCGGAGGCAAGCACAAAAGGTAGGCTACTTAGGCTATTTATCTAAGGTCCTCAAATGAAAAAAAAAAAAAAAAAAAAAAAGGGGTTAAAAAAGAAGAAGAATAAACCATAAATATTAGTCAATAAAAATTGTGAGTGCATTTTGACCCAAAGACCCTAAAAAATCATTTCAAAATGAACTCCAATAGTCTTACATTTTACATCATATTAATCAATTTTTATTACTATTTAAATAAAAAAATCACTACAAAACAAATCTTTTTTTTTTTTTTTTTTTCATTTTTTTATACATCAATCAAATCTGCTACAGTTCCATTCTACTTCCTTTTTCAAGTCCTTTGCCAAACACACCCTCAAATAAAATGAAGAGGAATTGGTCCCTTATATGTTATAGAGGGATAATATTGTAAAAAGGAAAAAGAAAAGTGAAATGATAATATTATACCTATTATGGTCAGATTTTTTTTTTTTTTTTTTTGAAAGCTATAAAGTAAGATTTTTTTTAATTACATATATTTGTCCTTAGAACTAAAAACGAATATGTAATAAAGAATCTTTCTTTAATTGAATTTGAAAGGAAAACTTTATCCGAAATTATTTTCTTAAGTTGCAAGTTTGCTAAAAGTCAAATTGATTGTCAAAATTTTGGTGGAAGAATACAAATGTGGGCTAGAAAAGAAAATAATTATGGACCCTTGGTTCCTTTATACATGAATTATTGATCAAGTATATCCACTTTGATATGCAAGTGTTAGAAACATGCTCGGGAGCACGTGGTCCAGCACATTATATTGTCGTGGTCCCACGAGTTAAAATCAACGTACACGATTACTGTTCACACGCACGCGAGCGTACCAAGGAAAACATGATAACATGATCATTAAGAACTCTGGATAGACGACATCTCAAATCTCTTAGATTACGATATCCCATGTTTCCTATCTTTTTATGAGGTCCTTTTGGACGGCACAGATCCGCCATCGTACTTCAAGATCCTGAGCGTTCAAAATGACGTGCGGTAAAAGATCATGCATGCGAGATCTTCACTCAAAGTCAAACAAAAAGTTAAGGGTATCGATCATCTGCTACCTAGCTTCTGCGCCCACGCCCAAAAAAAACATTATAAAATGAAAATACAGCTAATTAATATTATTGAAATGGCTTTCAGAAACAATTATAATAAATTTAATAAATAAATATTTATCAATTTTCGAAGCTTTGGCAGTAGGATTTAAATTAAAGTATTCTTTCAATCTCTTGAATAAATTATTTTTATGATAATTTTGATTGATAAATTAGAATAAAAACAAAAATCCCATCAGAAAATATTTACAGTGAACTATATGATGGGAATGTTAAGTACAACATCTAGTGTTTATCATGAACCACGTGACGAAAATCAATAAGATTGAATTATTATTATTATTATTATTGTTATATTATGTTGAAAAATATTAATTCAAAATGGGAAAAATAGGAAGACATGATGGCAATTGACTCAAAATGCATTTCATTCTCTTTCTAAAGTCGTTTTCATGATATAATGAAGCCTAATTCACGATAAACATCACTCTAGAATAGGGTCAAGAATAACAAAACACCCTTTAATTGAGAATGAACAAAAGCACAAAATATTTGTATAAAGGTGCAAAGTGTACCTCATAGCAGCCGAAAACTATTGACCATGAGCGTGATGAGGGAGGGGTTACCGCTACTAGGCGTCGATCTCTCTCTCCATCGCTCAAATTAGAACTAGAGTGAGAAGGGTATCTATATAGGCGTTGGCTTCACAATCTACAATCAATGTGGGATTAAAGGACTATTTATATAATTATGAGTAATGATACTCATTACCCCACGTCCTCTAATGTTAATTAATCTCTATGCAAGAAATGCTATAAGGAACCCACCATATAAGTATTGGGAGATAAGGGGGTGATGTATAATTATTATTATTATTATTATTTTAAAGTTAAACAAAAGGAGAATCTTTCTTAAAACTCATTTTAATAAAATTATATGAAATAAGAATTTATAAAATAAATTTAAAGAATAATTTTTTAATATTATTGATGAGAAATAGTGGACCGCTCGAGGAATTGCTTTATAGGGGACGAGAAAATAGGGAAAATTCAGTCTCTCTCATCCTTTATGCAGTGGTGCTTTTGAATTTTGTGGATGATATGATATTAGATCCTTTTAAGATTCGGACCACGTATGTGAGTGCATGATGTTTACTTTTAAACATTGTGATGGCCAGCAACCTTCATTCCATGAAATAATGATTAGCCTATCTTCATTATTCCTAATCTCATCTAAATTCTATTCATATGTTTTTTTAGTTATTTCCACTATATTATAATATCTTCTCTCATTATAAAATTGATACTTTGGGCCCCATTCTCTAAGATTGAGTTTGTGAAACTAAGATTCTCTCTCTCTCAAAAGTGTCACGTTTAAAAGTGTATTTGAAAAATATAGCGGTAATCTAAGTTTCTAAACCGCAAGCAAGGAGTGCGATTTTACGCTTAGTGGAAGGAAGAGAGAGAAAAGAGAAACAAAGAATTACAGGTCGTTTGGTGTGAGACATTTACGTCCATCACTCTGCATGACCTCTATGGCTACATTGTGTTCTCGTTTAACTTAATTGTTTACCGTACATAAATCTCCTATTTATAGTTAAATAAGTTGATTTATACAAATAAACCTAAATTGACTTATACAGTATGAAATATAAATCAATCGTATAAATATAAGAATATATTACAACATAAATGTTAGAAATCACATTTCTATTACACAATTATCTTACAATATTGGCATGGTGGCATTCACAAGTCATAACCAATTCTTGGACTAGGAATTGTTAAAAAATAAAAAAAAATCATAAATTAGTTGAAATTGACACATCAACATTATAAAATGGTTGTAAAATAAAAATAAAACATTATTATTATTTTTTTTTTCAAAGCACACGTTTTCCAGAGCTCATTCTGACTGCATTCCCACATATTTTTCTTTCTTTTCTTCAATCCCCATTTATAGTCGAAAAGATCTACTACCCCTTTAATTTATGTTTTCTGTTTTTCTTTTTCTTTCTTGCTGTAGTTTGTTGTTTTCTTGGCTTCTATGGAAAGTCAACTTGCGCAAGTGGTATATAATACATGGCCCATTGTTTTACCTCTTAATACATAGCCTAAGAGCTGTTTGGTAACTCAATTTAAAAAATAATTTGTTATAGAAAAAAGGCATTATTTATGAGTTATCATGTTTATTAAATTAAGAGCACTATTAAGAGTCTGTTTGACATTGTGTTTGAGAAACAGAGCTTTTAAGTCAAAAAAAGTTATGGGCAAAAACTTCATTTTTAAGCTTTTGTCAAAAGTGTTTTTTTTTTTGGCTATTTTTAAGCTTTTTGACCCTTAAAAGCACTTTTAATTTGTTTTTACGAAACGATTACTTTTTTTTCAAACGAATTTTTTGAGTGTTAAAAGTATTTTTAAATCCTTCAAGTGCAGTCTCAAATAGGCCTTAAGTTGTCTCCAAGAGGTAGCTCAATCGGCTGAGACCACGTCTAATAAAACTGAGGTTACTATTTCGAATCCCCCTCTCTACTTTTATGTGGATATTTAAAAAAAAAAAAAAAAAAAGAACAATGTGGATCATTTTCTTTGGGCCAGAAAGTGATCCGGTTGATTCGATTAAGTGAAGTTCATTGATCATTTTCTAAGAAAAGCCCAATTCTGTGAGAAGAGGCAGCTATATATATGAATAAAAGGCCCAAAAGTTGTGCAAATTTTAATGGCAAAAAGGCCCATCCCTTTTTGAAAAAAGTCCAAGTTAGACGTAAATAATTAACGAAACGCCCACCCGTTTGCGAATTTTAAAAAGATGTCGCTTGGCCAAATAATAAAGAAAGAAATATCGTACATAAGTTTTGGTGGAGTGTCGTGTCTTGTCTTCATTTAAAATATTGTACTTGTTGACTGACTAATATATTTTATCTTGATTTTTTAAATAAAAGTCCGATAGATGTACTAAAAAAAAATAATAATAAAAAAAGAAAAAGTGTAATCTAGACCAACAATCCATTTACAGTTATTTAACGACTTGTTAACATGCAATTGAAGCCACTCAGATAATAATAAAATTTCTCACCCTCTAATCACGTGCTAACATGCGTTAACAAATTTTAAGTCTAATATTTTTTGATTAAAAAAATTTGGTTCGTACTTTTACCTAATAGCAACCTTGGTTTTAAAAACTATTTGAAATGGTACATGTGCCTTTTTCATTTTGTGTTTTAGTCCTTCCATTTATATTATGTTAAAAAATTTAATGGCCCGTTACATCAAATCTATTCGGCATTTGCCACGTGTCTTCCATGGCATTGTATACATAAAAATAATAAAGAAATAATTCTTTTTTTTTTTTTATAAAAAAAAAAAAGAAGTGGAAGGGGAGATTATCTCCGCCACCCACTAGCCAGGGAGATCTCACTCCCAATGGGTGGCAAAGAACCCACCCCGGGGGTGGGATCTCCCCTCTACCAAATTTATATTTTATTTTTAAGTAATACTAATGTGACGAGAATGGTGTTGCGTGTGAGACACATGGCAGGCGCATAATGGATTTAATATGGCAGGCTGTTCAATTTTTGGATAGAATATAGATACAAAAACTAAAATAAAAAAAATGTGAAAACAACGATTAAACTCTTTTAAGTGAAATTGATAGAAGCTTAGGTGTCGGGACTAACTTTATTTATGAATCAAGATCCTCTCTATTTAAGTGAAATAAAAAAAAGCCATTTTATAATAAAGATTTTATTTTGTTACATATAGTGAGTATATAGTGTTACATTATTTAAACTCTTTTAAGAATGTAACAATATAAACACTATTATTAGATATAAATTTTAATATATTTTTTTTACTTTATTTTTTAAAGTGATTGCCATGGAATAGAAATGAGAAATGATATAGTGTAAATGGGGCTATAGGCTCATCGGCCCCATCCGGTTGCTATGGCCCAATCAGCCAAGGCACATTGACAGGTGGCTGGACATGAGTGGCCACGACCAACCAGTGGTCTCACTCATGTCCAGGCTTACATGTCCAGTGGTCTCACTCTTCTCTCTCCATGTACTGTACTAATCGCCACGTAGAAGAATCTCTGAATCCGCTTTTTTTTTCCCTCTTTGACAAGGCTTACAGTTTCCGTTCCACATGAGGAACAATCTCTAATTTTCGGCGGCGGAACTTGGCCTATTTCCATTAACAACGAAAGGAAACTTGTGGTGGTGGCTAACGCTAACGTGAGCATTTTCCCTGCGATCCCTTTATCCACCCACAAAGCCCTCCCTCCCTCGCTTTTCTTTTCACTATAACTCTATAATCTCTCTCTCCCATAACTTGTAATTTGTGTTGGTGTAATCTATATTGGGTGAGATTGGTTTGAAAGGGCGAGCGATTGATCGGAGAAAATAGTTGGAGGGAGCGCGGATGTGCACCCCAGAGGTGCGCCATGGCGTTCTCTGCCGCTCTTCGCCCCAGTCTTCCCACCGCCTTTTGTCACCTTCGCTCCAAGGTACCCCTCCGTGTGTGTGTGCATGTTTATTGGGTTTTTAATTTTAAAGATTCTGATGTTTGCATAATATAATGTTAACGCTAGTTTGGTTACCGAGAAAGAAAAAATTAAAAGAAAAGAAGAACTGGATAATAAAATAAGAAGATATAAACAATAATCGGAAATGTAGAGTATGAAATTTGGTTTGTTGCTTGGCTTGTTCATTCTAGTATTTGTCACAATGCTTTGTGAAATCAATATTTGATTAACTTGAATTAAGAAAGCAAAATACACATTCGGTTTGAATAAAAAAGTCTAGGGATAGATCATTTGGGAACTGACCTGTAAGGAACCAAACTAGGTTTCTGTTTTTTTGGGGGAAATTGGTGGTGTTATTTCTTGGGATTGTTGTACAAAATCAAAAGTTATTTAGCAAAAGGGGTGGAGCTCTTGGACAACAGTAAAGATGAATCATTAGCAAAGGACCCTCGGGGAAAAATCTGGTCCTCTGATAATGCTTGAAGAACCCCATTTAACCATTGAATGGCCAGTGCTCATTAATGCCTTTTTAGCTCATTTGAAAGGACGAGGATGTGTCCTTCAATGCACTAAGTATAATATTTCTAAATTATATGTTAGAAACTATGGTTCTAAAGAAATTTGAAACTTTTGGCATATTTTGGTAAAAATGTGGTTTGTAGAGCATTATATGATTTTGTTTCTTGTTCATTGCATTCATACTTATATTAAATAATTTTTTGTGACAGTTGACAAGATTCTGTCTACTCCCTTCGAAGAATTTGAAATATTTTTTGACGAAATTGGCCAATATTTGGACAAAACTTTGGTAAATTGTAGATAAAACTAAACTTAATACTTTGTGCTCTCCGCAGAATTTTGAAATTTCAAATGATTTCATGAGCTTCTCAGCAAGACAATTTTGTCCCTACGCCTGGACATTTGAGATCGTCACAAAATCTAAATATTATTTTTGACTTATTAATTATTCATTTTTTCATGTATCTTCACTGTCTTCCACGTTTCTCTCATGAATTTAGTCTCAATGACGTGAATCTCCTTTTTGGGTAGTACCCATTCTATTCGTAATTCCTTTCTGGACCAGTACATTTTTTCTAGCACTTCACATTGGATTCGTACTAAAAATGGAGTGAAAGGTAGTGACTTTGAAATTTGGACTGATGCGTTTGGATCAATAGGTTTCCAAATGTTTGAGCAAATATTTATTTTTGTGTAATGTTTTTTGCAGTTATGTTCCTTGAGACTCAACAAGAAGCAGGAGAAACTAACTTTTATGAAAACGTCAAAAAGACGTGGCTGCTCCTTGAGGGTCATCAGTTCAGTCTTAAATAACAGGAAGTTGAGCATTAATGATAATGGGGCGAGTGAACCTGCAAAGGTTCTTCTTCAGAGATTGTTTGCACAGACACAGAAATTGGAAGAACAGATGAGCGGAGATTCTCATCTCTCTGAAGATTTTCAGCTGGTGCTTAACCTTGAGATCCTGGAGTCTGATCTTCAGGCTGCATTGGCAGCCTTGAAGAAAAAGGAAGAAGATCTACAGGATGCTGAAAGGATAGTCTTGTTGGAGCATAGTGACTTAAACCGTGCAAAGGAGGAGTTGAAGCGACGTGAAGAAGAAATTGGTGCTGCTAGCTGTAAGCATGAACAATTAGTAGAAGAGCTGAAGCAAGCTAATCTTAGTTTAGCTTCTCAAGTCAGACAGATAGAAGATCTAAAGCTTCAACTCAAGGAGAGAGACGAGGAGAATGCAGCTACCCTATCTGCACTGTCTTTAAAAGAAGATGAAATGAATAAAATGAGAAATGAACTGGTGAAGAAGAGTGAAGAAGCTGCCAAGACTGATTCTGACCTTAAATCTAAAGCTCAGCTCTTAAATGAGGCCAATGAAATCATGCGAAAACAAGACGATGAGCTTCGAGGACTCCGGAAAGCTTTCCAGGAGAAAGAAGAAGAACTTGAAGTTTCTATGACCCTGAGGAAACTTGAAGAGGAGAAGTTGAACGTCGCAGAGGCCAATTTAGAGAAGCGGACAATGGAATGGTTATTAGCACAGGAAGAACTGAAGAAGCTGGCGGAAGAAGCATCCCAACATGCAAGGGAAACAAATGAAACTCTTGAGGATTTCATAAGAGTAAAAAAGCTTCTTGCTGACGTGAGGTCTGAGTTGGTTTCTTCTCAGAAATCTCTGGTATCCTCTCGACAGAAAATGGAAGAACAGGAGGTGCAGGTGGAAAAGCAACTAACAGAACTTGAAGAACTGAAGAAAAGTGTTATGTCTTACATGGCGAGTTTGAAGGATGCCCAAATAGAAGTAGAGACTGAGAGAGTGAAGCTTAGGGTTGCAGAGGCTCGAAATAAGGAGCTTGAACGGGACTTATCCATGGAGAAAGAGCTAATGGAGGAGTTGCAGGAGGAGTTGAAGAAAGAGAAATCTTCTCTGCAGCAGGCAGTCCAGGAGATGTCGTTTCTTCAGAAAGAGCTTGAGCAAAAAAACAAAGAATTTGAAGAGATGCATAATATTCTTCAGGTTAAAGAGTCAGAGTCAGTGGACGCTAAGCTAGAAATCCAGCATTTGAAATCTGAGCAGGCTGCACTCCAGCTTATCTTGGAGGAGAAAGACTTGGAACTCTTAAATGCGAGGACAAAGTTGGAGGAGCTAAACGAGGAAATCGGAGAGTTAAAGATGCTTATGAACAGTAGAGAGGATCAGCTTATCCAGGCCACAACTTTGCTCAAGGAGAAAGACGAACATGTTCAGATGATGCAAGATGAGTTAAATGATGCAAAGCTGAAATCCTCTGAAGCTGAAACTGTGGCTGAACGGATTGTAGAGCTCACAAATAAACTGGTCGTCTCCATCAAGGTTGAAAACTCTAACGCAATGGGAGCATTTGATGACATGGGCCACACTTCACTCGAGCTACTATTGGAGAAACCTAAGGATGAGTTTAGCATGCAGAAAAGACAACTTGAGACTGAGCTCAAGTTGACCATAGAAAGCTTAAGAATGAAAGAAATGGAATTACTAGCTGTAGAGAGGGCTCTAACAGTCAAAGACGAGGAGCTCAGAACTGTTCATGGGAGATTAGATGGGAAGGAGAAAGAACTAAAAAAGATGAAGGAAGAAATGAAAGAAGAAGCTAATGATCTAAGGAAGCTTTACGCTTTGGCACAAGAGAGGATAGGTGATAGAAGCATTGGGGACTTGGCAATTGAGAAGCTTCAACTTGAGGCAGCTCAACTGGAAGTTGAAGCTGCAACTAGTGCCCTCCACAAACTCGCCGGCATGAGTCGAGAACTTTTAAATAAAGCTAGCCTCCTTAGCCTTGATGCTGATAGTGATGGAAGTGTCTTCCCTCAAAATGGCTCTGATACTATAATAGGTGTGGCTGATCATAGTGAATGTTCAGCGGAGCTTGTTAAATCGGAAGTTGCACGGCTTTCTGCTTTGACGGAGCAGCTTGTGCGAGGGGCTGGTATTGTTGTTTGTGCGGATTAGTAAACTATGAAGCTTGTGGCCAGATAGTGTAAATGGATATCTTACAGCTTTGACTTCTGTGTGAGCTAAAAGTCATTATCGATCCGCTCCACTGTTTTAACCTTCTTGACATCCAATTTCCACATGTGAAGAAGGCTTTGTTTCTTTGTTGTATGCTAACTAAAATTTTGTTCTTTTAGATCTTTTGATAATGAATCCGGGGTTGAAGCCATTATCATGTGAATGATACCTCTTTTGAGCTCCCAGCACCTCTCTCTCTCTCTCGCTCTCTCCTAGTATTGGATAAAGTAATGCAGTTTACCATCTTGGTTATGTTTATTGGTGTATCTACAATGAAAAGTGAACCCATACATGCACATTTGGATCGTGTTGATATATGAATGTAAAACTATATTAGTTAACTCTAACTTTATCCATATAATTAAATGGATCAAATCTCTCAACTATAATTCACTAATTTTATGTTGGGTTTACATTGAGTTTGCATATTATGTAAAAAATTATCAATCTTAAATGTCACATGTCAAGTTTAGGTTATGTCGAAACATAAATATAAGACTATATAGGTTAACATTAAATTAATCCATTTAATTAAACAAATTAGACTCTTCAATCCTAATTCGCTAATTTCGTACCGACTTTTGTTAGGTTCATGGATAATATAAATAATTATCGGCCCTAAAAATATCATACATGAAAATTGTCGCAAGAATTCAAAGGAGCTTTTCCATTTGGTTCAGAAAATAGAAATATAGCGTAGGAAGCTGAATAACAAAATTCCAGTAATATGACAAACAATTGATATGTGCAAGTAGTTATTTCTTCCGAAGGGTTTCTTCTGAAACCACATAATCTTCCTTTTTTGTTTAATTGCTGGGCAACAACTCCACATCACAATTGACAAGGGAAGCTTGGGTTAACCTGGTTCATGAGGGTTTTTCTTCTACATTGCTTGGCCGGTAATACGTCCAAATTCAACATCATTGGAAGTAGCCCAAAAAAGAATTTAGGAAAAATTACAGTTTACCTCTCTAAAACTGACAAGCATTTTTCAATTCGAACACTAAATTTTCAATTTTTACAATTCACCCTTACAAAGTTTCAATTTTTTCAATTCGACCAATATTATCCCAAAATTCCCATATTGCCCCTAATTTTTATTTTTATTTTTTATTTTTTATAAATAATAATAAATAAAAAAAAATTTGGAAGTGCAAAAATAGCCAAATGGCCAAAGGAGCCACCCCGAATTTCTTTTTTTTAAAAAAATTTTTTTTTATAAAAAATAAAAAATAGGGACAATATGGAAAGTTTTGGATACAATTGGTCAAATTGCAAAAATTTGAAACTTTAGGAGGATGAATTGCAAAAATTGAAACTTTGGTATTCAAATTGAAAAACGTTGTCAACTTTGAGAGGGTAAACTGTAATTTTCCCAAGAATCTATAAACCCACAGCTGCGAGCTGCCAGCATATTCATAAACCTGTCTGTGTTTGAGGACAAAGTTTTCCAGAGATTTGAAAGAACATGTGCACCAGCTAAACCAACGAATATAAGAATAATTACAGCATATTACTGATCTAGCATGAGTGCATCTTTACAATTTTATGAACAGCCAGAAGTATGTTTGAGCTGAAGCTATAAATAAACATTTGGCACAAATATTTAGATTCTATTGCACTTCAGCCAAGAGTGTCAGTAAAATGCCCTGCACTAGCTAACATCCCAGCTACGCCAATTTATATGAGCATTGTAGCAAAGTTAACTAGCTTGGGGCAAATAAAGTAAGCAGAAGAAACTACCGAACAGTGCTAACACCTTCTCTGAAAAGCATATTTGCCACTTTTGGAGGGATCCATCCAGGGTTGCCAGCATTTTGGCTATCCATGTGTTCACTGTCTGTTTGTATAGCACTGGCCTGACGCTTCTTCGCTTTCGACATCCCCATTTTCTTTCCAGCAAAGATGCCTAGCCTCATGGCTGTAAATAGGCCCAGTGTAATCAAAAGTGGTCTCACTGCCCAGTGAAAATCCTCAAGGTGCTGATACTTCTTTACCATCCCTGGGCAAGTGTTAAATGTAACCACTTCTACTTCAGCTGGATCAGCCAAGTAGGGGGTCAACTCATCTCCAAAAGTCAAAATCCCTGGGAACTTGACAATAAGGCACCCATTGGGTAGGATCCACCAAATCCTCCCTGTAGCCCAAGCGCCACCCCTTTTACGAGGCCATTCAAATCGAGGGCTCAAAGCATTGGCTTTCAGTCTAACAAACTGGCCCACACAGTAAGATTCTGCCATCTGGAACTCAGAAGACCTTCCCTTCCAAAGAGTTTGCATCCCTATAAATCCAACAGCCACAGTTCCATCACGATTGATGGAATGAATAATACCCACTGGTGAGTACTTCTTGTCTTCTTCCTTCAAGCGTACCCAATCACCAGCTGCCAAGCCAATTGTGACCCGCTCCAGAGTTGAGACATGAACCCTTAATGGGTCATGGATGCCATGGACCCTCACCAAAATAAAACCATCTCTATCTGTGTCGTGTTCTAGACCCACAACTGTTCCTTCTGGGACTTCCATGTTTTCAGGTTTGCACGAGTTTGGTGGCTTTCTGGAACGCACCGTGTCACCCACTTGCAGATGATCCTTTGAAAGGAACCACTCTGTGTAACCAGTGTTACTTGATTTTTCCAAGATTGATCCACTTCCAAGACCTGCCCAGCCTCCATCATCGTTGATGGTATTCTTCAAGCTGCAAATTAAGGAAAATAAGACATAGTTTTTTTTTTTTAAATGTAAGAAAAGACATTAACAGAATAATGAGTGATTTCATAATGTATACCACTATTGGAAGCCCTCTAATTTATTTTGCACACTTTTTTAAGTTACCAACTTTTCCTGTTGTATATAATCACATCAACTGGTTACACAAAGTAATTTGCTTCCAAACCACAAGTAATAATTTGATCATTTATTGGGGACGGCTGCTTAGAGAGATTTTTATAATGTAAGCTATCTACAAAGAATGACAAACAATAAAAGCAACAAAATGCAACTGAGTGCAGCATAATATCAACCATGGAAATCCAAATAGATTTTCATAGACAGGTATATCTATCAAGACTATCATGATTTCATTTATGAAACTTCAACATATGCATAGCACAAGTCTTTTGACTTAAAGACAAAGATGTATGTAGGCATGCAAAAACACACACATACACGCATGACACGTCTAATGTAGACATGCTATAGACATAAATAGTCATGGACAATCTTATTTTTTTAATAAGTAATCGAAATATCATTAAAAGCGCAAAGTGTAACCTAAGCATAAATAGTCATGGACAACTATGAGATGATATCCATCCGAATGAGAAAAGAGATTTTGAGTATTCCATCGTTTACTATTCTCTTTTCTTTTCCTAGTGTTCACATCCTCGTGCACCATAAAATAATCAAACTTGCAACTAAGAATCACGTCAATTGAGTTTGAGTCAATCATTTCCTCTCCTTCTATTTCACTTCTCATGAATGCATCTGCCATCAAGAACACACCTGTCATGTTGCAAACCCTAAGAAGCTCGTGTACTCCCAACTGGGTGGACTATGATATTGGCACATACTGCTTTTGCAACTAGGGAAGTCAATTTCTCATTTCCTGACGTGATCAATTAAAACTCTATTTTCAACCAAAAATGGATACCTCAAAAACCAGCTGTCTACTACACTGTCAACTTTTGATCCACACTCCACAGTTTCATTTCTATTACAGTATTTTCATTAATAAAGTTTGCTTGAAATTGGAGTCATTATTTTCAATTAAAATTAAGGGAAAAATATAAAAAAGCCCCCCAAACTACCAGCCGTTTTCGATTTAGCCCCCTAATGTTCAAAAAGTGATAAAGTAGCCCCCTAAACTACCAAACTATTGCATTTTGGCCACTCCGTTAGTCAAAACCGTCAGTTAGGACGGAAACTGCAAAACGATGTCGTTTGTTACAGGTAAGTTACTACAATGCCCTTTTGGGAAAAATATAAAAAAGCCCCCCAAACTACCTGCCGTTTTCATTTTAGCCCCCTAATATTCAGAAAGTGATAAAGTAGCCCCCAAACTACCAAACAATTGCAATTTGGCCACTCCGTTATTCATTACCGTCAAATATGATGAAAAATTTAAAACTACATCGTTTTGGCAATGGTAAGTTACCAAAATGCCATTTTTGGAAAAAAAATATCATATTAAAACAAGCAAGCAAAACGGCGCCGTTTTGCTTGAAATTAGGGTTTCCTTACACTTACCAAAATGATGCCACTTTGGTAAGTGTTAGGAATTAAAAGAAAAAACCCTAGACCCCACGTAGGTGACCCACGAAAAAACCCCCAACCCCAGTTTATCTTTCTCCCCAAAACCGCCGACCACCACGTCGTCTATCTCTGACAGCCTGTAAATCTTACCCATAACTCAATCTTTTTATTGTATTTCATGGTATAGCTATCGGATCGGTGTTGTTTATCTACGAACGTGATTTTTTTGTTTGATTTCTACAATGGGTAAGAATTTTTCGGTGACGCTTCGTAGCTAGTGGATGGTGTGGCCGGCGGTGATGGATGGTGGTGGCAGGGGCAGTCGTTTTGAGAGAAAGAGAGAGAGGGGCGTTGCGTTTTTTTCACTTGAGGGAGAAGGTTGCCGGAGATAGAACGATGTGGTGGTCGGCGGTTTGGGGGAGAGAGATAAACTGGGGTTGGGGGTTTTTTCTGCGTGGTGTCTAAGGTTTTTTCTTTTTATTCCTAACACTTATCAAAACGGCGCCGTTTTGGTAAGTGTAAGGAAACCCTAATTTCAAGCAAAACGGCGCCGTTTAGCGTGCTTGTTTTAATATGATTTTTTTTTCTAAAAGGGCATTTTAGTAACTTACCATTGTCAAAACGACGTAGTTTTGAATTTTCCATCATATTTGACAGTAATGACTAACGGAGTAGCCAAATTGCAACGGTTTGGTAGTTAGGGGGCTACTTTCTCACTTTCTGAACATTAGGGGGCTAAAATGAAAACGGCTGGTAGTTTGGGGGGCTTTTTTATATTTTTCTCAAAAGGGCATTGTAGTAACTTACCCGTAACAAACGACGTCGTTTTGCAGTTTCCGTCCAAACTGACGGTTTTGACTAACGGAGTGGCCAAAATGTAATAATTTGGTAGTTTGGGGGGCTACTTTATCACTTTTGGAACATTAGGGGGCTAAATCGAAAACGGCTGGTAGTTTGTGGGGCTTTTTTATATTTTTCCCTAAAATTAAACATTTAATCCACTAAACAAGACCTTTCTAGTAGTAAATTTTGATTTTAATCTAATCATTCAGATGGTAAAACCCGCAAAACCAAAAACCTAAGAAACTGTAACTAAATCTTGCATGTCAAGATAAGTTAAATAACATGAGCAACGAAGTGGATATCCAGCTTTGGATCCCTTCCAAAAGGCAGATATTCAAGTCAAATCTTTTCATCATGCGCTTAGTCCCCCATGCTGGCTTTTCTTTCTCTCGGAAGAGCATTTGGAGCAATAAGACACCTTTGAGAGTGGCTTTCTCTGTTTGGACAACAATGTTAGAGAGGATCTTGACCTTGGATAATCTAAGAAAGAGAAATGCCATAGCAATGGACTGGTGTTGCATGTGCAAAAAGAGCGGGAAATCAATCAATCATCTTTTGCTCCATTACGAAGTAGCTAGAGAGTTGTGGGTATTAGTTTTTCATCGTTTCAGGATAAAGTGGGTAATGCCCCAACGGATGGTGGAGTTATTGACTAGTTGGAGAGGCCAATTTAATAGTCACAGTACTTTAGAAGTCTGGAAGATGGCTCCCCTTTACATGATGTGGTGTATCAGGAGAGAACACAATTCCCAAAGTTTTGAAGCTTGTTAAAGAACGGTGGTAGAGTTAAAAGATATATTGTTCAAAACTCTTTATAAGTGGATGGTTACTATCAACAGTTCTCGCTTTTATAATTTCAAATTTTTTAATTTGTGTTCTTCTCCTCCCTAAGTGGGTGTAGCTTGTGTATACTCCATATATACTTGGGTTGCACGCCTCTTTGCGCTTTCTAATAAGATTGAATTACTTATAAAGGAAAAAAATAAAAAATACTCATGTGCCCATACACGACAACCAATGAGCAAACTAAGTATAACATGATGACAATTTCCTGCAGCTAACTCAAAAGGAAACCTCCTATATCAGGTGAGGTTTTGATATCTGTAAACACAAAACAAAACATACAATTGAAGGGGAGAGGTACCTCTGAAACACACGCAATATGTCTGTCATCAAAGGACGACTCCTCAAGTCATACTCAAAGCAACCAATAAGAACATTCTCAAGTAGTGGAGGAAGGCCGTCGGGAATACATGGCTTTTCTTGCTTTTTGACAACTGAATGATAAATTTCATCTAGAGATCTCCCACGCCAAGGCTGAACACCAGTCAACATCTCAACAATGGTGCACCCGAATCCCCATGAATCGGTCTCCAAGGATATTGGACCTCTCACTTCCGGTTGCCATTGCTCTGGAGCCATATAGTTTGGTGTTCCAAGCCTGCGAGCCATATCTGAGCTTGGCAATGGGATTCCAACCAGTAGATAAGGAATACCAAAATCTCCTAGAAGTGCTTGATCATTTTCATTAAGAAGCACATTAGAAGGTTTAAGGTTAAGCACTAAAATCCCTTTTGAGTGCAGTTTCAGAATTCCCTGAGCCAAATCAATACCATACCTGTAACCAGTAACATACATTCAAAACTGAACACTCAATGCTTGATATTTTTATGCATTAAACAGAAACACAATAAAAACATACTTTTCTATCTAATCTGAACCCAACCCACCTCAAAACATCAGGCAATGAATGATTCCCCCCACGAAGGCAAGCCATTTTGTCACCAACCGATCCCTCATAGAATTTCATAACGATGCATATCTGTAATATATCAAATACAAAATCATTCTTTAGCAACCTTGATGTCAGACTACACAATCTCCCCACAGTGCATCAAATACAAACACAAATACAAATACTCTTACCTTTCCACTTATAACCGAAACCCCATGCAGCCAACAAACACCTCCTACCCCTTGACACTTAGAAAACAATTCCGCAAACTTATCCAACAAAGCCCTCGTGTGCTCCTCTTTGATCGGCTGTAACATCTTGATAGCCACTTCATGAAACTCATCATAGTCCTCGGTCGACTGATGATGAGTTGCTAACCAAACATCCCCAAATGGGCCCCTCCCGATTCTGTGTCTAAGTTTCAATTTCGAAGGTTCAATCCATGGACTTATCTGGCTTGAGGAGGCCACAACGGTTGTAGGGTGGTCGGGATCATCTTCAAGAAGCTCGTACTCAAAAGAAGCACCCGGTTGTGTGGGAACAATTTGTTTAGCCATTCCCTCAATCTGATATAAATCAACATGAATTTGATTATCGAACAAAGTTAAGTTTTTTAGTTAATTATTGAAGCACTAATCCTCTAATAATTAATGGCAGACACAAATATTAGCAGCATAGAGCATACCCAAATAGTAATAACTGAACAAAAATCAAAGCAAAAACTTTATGATGACACCAAGAAAGAAAGCTAAATACCACGCACTAAGCTGAGCTCAGCATAAAATACAAATAATTCCCAGCCTACGTTTGGCTGCCGAGAAAACCAAGGAAAAGTAGAGAATCCTAAAGTTAACTACACCCTTTTCCTCATTTCTGCATAAAAATCAAAACACAAAAAAAAAGGTGGGGGGGGGGGGCTTTGTGAAAACCAAACAAAGCTTAAATGATAAAAGTAACAACTTACAGAAAGTGGGGTGTCGACGAATTAGGAATGAAAATCAACAGCGAGAGGGAATAGAGAGAGAAAGAGCTTCTGGGACTGGAATCCCAAAGGAGGGAAGAGAGAGTTTGGGAGAGATATTTTTGATTTTGGTGTGAAGGAAAGAGACGGTTATATACACAAAAACACATACACCCACTGCAAGGAGCTGAATCAATGAATCAAGACTAGAAAACTGAAAGGAAAGGAACCCCCTTTCCCCTCGGGCTTTCGGTATCTCTGATGGGCCCACCGGAATTTCCCATCTTGACCTTGAGGGCCATTTGGGGGTGTCAAATCACCGTTCATTCACGATTATCTGCTAATGTGTTTTGAAATATATATATTATTTCTGTTATAGTTTTTTCAATGGTCTAATTTAATTTCTCTCTCTCATAAAATACTTGGATTGAAGTCTATGCAGTTGAAAAAACTATATCACATATACAAAATCTAATACTTCTATTACAATACCTAAGTCAAATTCTTTTTAAGAGTAGTCTTAAGAGTACTATAACTTTTACTATAAAGTTATTTATAAATTAACGTAGCAATCTATAATTGGTAAATAATTAAGCAAACTATCTGACTCTTCATTTTCTTTTAATTATTTCACCAATAATGGATTTTCATTTTAGTTTGTAAATGATTTTGTAGTCAAATTTATAGTTACAAACATTCTCTATTTTTTTTAAAATTTAATCTACTAAATTAACATGTATTTTTTGAGTATATTAAACTGAAATATATTTTTCGAGCATGTGATTCTTACATATATTTTTAAAAATAATATAAAAATCATATGTTTTATTAAAATTGCATGTGAGAAATGAGAATCATATGCTTTAAAAGCACACCAGTTTAAACTAAATTGGAAGAATAATTTGAAAGAAAAATTGTCCTATTTGTTGTTGAACTTCTTTTTGTCTTTAATTTTGTTAGACCATACTAAAAAGCTTATATCTGTCCGATCTAAGTAATGCTATACATTACCCTCTTATTTCTGTTTGATCTCTCAGAGCTAATGTTGGTTCCTATAGTATCTCGTGCAATTAGATTGATTTTTATTTTGTTGTTGTTGAAAGGACTACGCCTCATCAACTTTAGAAGGATAATGATGTGATAAGTATAATTACTCCAAAAAAAAATAATAAAAAAATCTAATATCACTTAGAATTAAGATATAGGTCCGAAGTATTAACATACCCCCCTCCCCAAAAAAATGTCAACTCCCTCATTTAATGGCTCTAGTATGATAATCTCCGACCTCAATAAATTTCATAAAATTAAAAATAAAATCTATTGGCTCACACAAAGAAATATGATTTGAGGACGAAAACTTTTATTGGATATATATTTATCGTCTATAAATAATTTTTTTCCTCCTTAATTAACTTTAACTAATGACTACGACAAAATAGCTTCAAACACAAACATCTCCTAGCTAGATAGAGGATTTTCTAGCTGCAATATTCGAATGAAAAAGAAGAGTAAACAAGACAACCTAATTAAATTGAGACAATGAAACCTTAACGGTAGCCAGCCAGCCTGCAGCTTATGTATGATTCATGAATTCATGATTATTTTATTAAATATAATTATATTATTAGTGGAAGATGCTTGTTTTTGGCTTTATATTTTTAATCTCAACGGTGATTGGAAATTTAATGAAACCATTTGTATATGTTGCGTGAGTTGATCCATAACATATATGAAGGTTCACATCTTTGACTCATTGCAATGCTGTGCTGGCAATCATGTGTGAGTAGCTAAGAACTTGTATTAATTATATGGTGAAAATTAGGGTTAGCTGGAAGTACAAGCTAGATGCTTGTCCCATAAGTTTCGCCAGAAGAATTTCGAAAAAAAATGATAGCATCATGTTTTCTTCTAAATTAGGTTAAAAAAATTGATAATTGTTTATAGAGCACGTAAAAATTGCATATAATATGAGAATCACACACACACACACATATATATATATTAGAAAGAAGAAAAAATCCCCAGTTGTTGAGAATGATGAGTGGCGGATATATATTGCAATTACGGGTCAACATAGAGAGGTGGTTTGTGTATGGATTGGTGCATGAAATTGTTTGTTTGCATCTTCAATCATCTGTAATTGGTTACGTGTTTGCCAATGACAATCAACTTTATTTTGTCATTTTATATAGCGTAATTATAACTATTATGGATAAAGTTTTCTTTTTAATTTAGCTATTAAATTGATATATGTTTTTAAAAGATATGTATTTTGAATAAAATTATCAGATTAAAATGCATATGAAGATTAAATACTTTAAAAACAAATTCCAATTTAATATACTAAATTAAAAGAATTTCCTACCAATGTTCACGAATTGTTACATTAACATACAAACAACATGTCCACTTCCCAAGTTCCCGTACGTCAAAAAGCAAATTGTTTGATCCGGACAACAGAGTATTACAAGTTACAAGCCCCAGTTGCATGCTCAAATTGGTGACTCCAAAAGACCAATCAATAGTACGAGCATTCAAATCAATTTAGCAAATTTTATTTCTTTATTTTATATTTTAACTATCATTTTTTTTTTTTAGAGTCCCTACTATCCGGTCTTAGTGTAAAAGACCCATTTTGCAGCCCCTAATACATTTTTTACATGTAAGCTAAACTCATCTTATAGAATAGGATTAAAAACACAGAATTATTTGCAATCCCCTTTCTTCTTCAGCTGGTTTTGCAGCCCCCTTTCTTCTTCATCACTAGCCAAACCCATCACCCAACCGGACACCACCCCCATTCCAAAATAGAAAAGAGAAAACCCACCCAACAGAAAACGCACACCCGTTGCAAGCCACCACCGACAACCCAAAAAACCCACCACCAGTTGGGTTTGGCGTCTGGCCGGCCATGACCCATTTCTGGATGCCTCAAAACTCCTTTTTGAATTCAAAACTAAAACTTAGAGGTGAAAGGTTAATCTTTTAGGGATTTTATCACCCTAAAGGCCGGAGAGGGTGACCCACAGCTTGGTCAAGGCCGTGGGTCAAGCCAGTCTCTCTCCTTTCTCTCTGTCTCTCTTCTCTCTCTGTTGAGTCCAAAATCTGTTGTATTTGTTCTATGGTATTTTTGTGCAATTTTTAGGCTTTATCTGAGGTGTCACCATATTATTGGAGGCTGTAAAACCCATGTCTTACGCCTCATCCGAATATAAGTTAAACTCCTTTTATTTTTTATTTTTTAAGGACCTCTTTATTTTATTATTCACTTTTACTATTTCATAAAATATTGTATCTTTCTCAATATTCTCAAGAATGAAAGAGAATTAGATTGATTTTTTTTTTTCAATTAAATTTTTTATACATTTGTATTTATTTTAGCTAAAATGACTAGCAGAATAAAGCTACTTTTTTGCCCAATTTTATTATCGGACCAACCAAAACAACTTTTAGCTAGCCCAATAAAAATGCTCTAAATCCTTCTATTACCTGTTTGGCAAATTTTGGTCATTTTGGGCCTTATTCTGGGCCTTCGAAGTCTGCCTCAAGTACCCCAACCGGGTCGGTCGCTTGGAATTGCTCCAGTGGTTTTTACTTTTTAGGGAGGTCCATAAAGCCTAAAGGGGAGGAAGTTGGGGTGGGCCGGGCCCCCGAAATCGACTGCTCCGATTTTTTTAATCTACATAATGGGCGTCGACCCCTGATAGCTGGGAACCCCTTTAATGTCGGTTGGATCGGACTTTCATAAATTTGGTCAACCCGAAGGGAAAGAGATGCTAGGCTTGCTAGCTCAACAGATTGCCCATGCTCGCTACAATTTCTTAATATTTTGTTCAAGTCACCGTTTGCAACCATTCCTCATTTCCTCTTTTATCATAAAATCAAATCTCTTCCGTTTGCATTCAATCCTTACTTCAATTGAAATCTTTCAAACCATCAAACAATTCCTCACAAAATTGTGAGACCAACTCAACCTGCTTTTATATATATAGAGGCAAATCTATTCATGAGAATACAATTACTCTATGGCTCATGAGATTTATCACACCATCAAGAACAAAAAAGGGAAAGGGGGGTCTCATGGCAATCAAACTGGACATGGAAAATGCCTTTGACCTTATAGAGTGGCCATTTCTTTTAAAAAAATTTTCACTGCTCAGTTTTCATTTCAAATGAATTAATTCTATCACCCTTCCTCTTCATTATTTCCCATATGCTTTAACATGATATTCCGTGAATCAAAATTCAAAGGAGACCTTATCTTATTTCAAACATAAAAAGAAAAAAAATATATTCAGAGCGAGATAAAAGAGTTATTGCTGCTACTATTGCTGCCATGCGAGAGTTGGCCTCTCCCAGTGATTGACCAAGGTTCAGGAGATATTATGATTTTATCAAGGTTTATGGTGAAGCTAGGGATTGTAAATGCTACTGATTTTGTCATCAAATTGACTCCATTCTAAAGAGGTTTTGGGTGCGGGTTAAAAGGAGGAGAAAAACACAATCTCATTCCAATGGCTTGGAGTCAAATATCTACTTTAAAATCCATAGGGGACTTCGAATAAAGCATTGCTTGCAATACTTGGATGAAAAAAGTTGAAGGGAGAAGATCTTCTCTAGATCAATGCTTTCAAGAAGACATATCTAAAGAATTCCAATCTGTTGACTGTTAAACATGTGGAAGGAGAGATTCTTTGATTGTCATTATGGCTATCAAAAATCCCTTTCTTATTTCAGATTGGCAGATTTCTCCAATCATAGCTCTTTCATCTTTGTCACTTTGGGAAGCCCACAAAGTAGGGAGGAAAGCAAACTTTAGAGCTCATATTGTTGCACTGTTTTCTCAGCTTTGTAGTTTCTGGGTTGTTCCCACTCCCTCTTCCCATATATTGCTCAGGAAAAAAAAAAATGAAAAATTTTACAAGTTTAAACTTTTATAATAAGCTATAATTTTTAATTAAGTATTTAAGGGAGAGTTTGGGCGGGCAGTTGATTAAACCCAAGTTTTTTTATACAATAACTAACAAGACTTTGATTACAAATCAGAGTAGAATCAAAAACAAGTAATGGCCATAGAAAGAAAAGAGCCAACCCACCCTTTTCTTGCTGGCTTCCAATTATATGCGCAAAATACCCAAAACAAATGGTGTAAAAAGAGGAGACTTATTAGGAAATAGGAAGGACCTTCTTGACAATATCCTGACTGAGAGCAATAATCTGGGAATCGAGGGCCTTAATGGTCTCCTCCTTCTGCACCCCCAAACTGGCCAAGGCCTCCTCCAACTCCACCTCTACCTTCTTCCTGCCCTCCGACAGCTTCTGCTCCAGCTCTTCCTCGGTCTCCTTCTTCATCTTGTTAAGCGCACCGGAAATCTCGGCCCTGGCGGCCTGCTCCTCCAGCTGCTTCATTCGGGTGTTTTCCTTATATATATATATATATATATTTTTTTTAAAAAAAATGAAATGACTGGTGGAGCAATTTTTTTCTTCATATTATTTTAAAAAAACAATATCTACATACTATGAAGAGAACACCCAAAAACCATCAAGAGGAACATTTTCTTTTTAGAATAGCCAAAGGACATTTACTTTCCTTTTACTTTTCTTTTAGAATTGACAAGATTTGAAACTTGTAGATCTTATGTTGTTATTATCAATGCACTTACTTGGAGTTGGGAGATCCTATAAAAAAGATTAGTTGCAATCCTAGGGGTTTTCCCATTTGCATTCTCCCAAAAGTTGGAGAGGGAGAGGGAGAGGGAGAGGGTGTGGAGGAAATTAGTGGAATTATTCTATGTATCGTTCTTAATATGTTATTTTTGGAAATTAATTGTTTAGGATTTAGATACTTGATGTGTCGATTTATCAGTGTTATAATATTTTTGGTATTATAGCTTTATGAGAATTTGGCTATCTTGTAATATTATTAAATTAATTATTAGTTAATTAATTTTAAGAGCGTTCTACAAATTCACCATGAATAACAAAAATATTATAAATAATGAACTCCAATTAAGATTGATGACAAACCACAAGATAATTAACTTAATCAATTCTGAATACCCTTTTCCCATACATTTTTTCCCTTTTATTTAATACTGCAAACAACCACGACTAAGCAACTATTATGAAATAAGAAAACAGTAGCGATAATAGATAAAGATAGAAACATAACAAGAAAAGAAATACAACAACGTTAAAGAGTTATTGCTGCCATGCATGAGTTGGTCTCCCAAAATACAACAAGAAGTCAGGCAAACTCCCTCTGCATTTCTCAGCCTCTCTTGCTTACTTTGATTCTTGCTTATCCTCTCCTGCAATGACCATGCATCTTGGATTAGGCTGATGTGGCCTCTTGGTCCTACGTGGCAATGATCAGATGCTATGATATGATATGATTATAGTTTTTATATGAGTCATGATTTATTGATGATTTTAGAAGTCATATCACATTTAGGATGACACGAGACAAGTAGCTTAGAAACTTTAGAATTTTCCCAAACACAATTAATGTTGCTAGAGAAAATTCAAGATGACTATGTTTAATTATGCCAATAGGATGGATAAAGAAAAAGAACAAAAATACATAAAATATTTTAGCCCAAGTATTCAAAAAGTACACTTTTCTTGTATATGAAAAAGGTTTTTAATTAAATAGAGGCAAAGTAAAAGTTAATCGTACAAAGAGCAACATTTGTACGATTTTCTTGAAGGACAATGAATGGTTAAACATAATTATTCGAAGATAGTGGAGCAACCGTAAATAATATGCCTACCTCTGCTAAACATTTTCTTGGTAGCACTGAGTCTTGAAGTTCCGCAACAGCTTGGCCATGTTGACAACTATTGTAACAAAGAGCCTGTCTCCCATTCTGTCTAAAAACTGAAAATATGCATGCCTCCAAGTAATCTTTAGGATTAACGATCCACAAACCCCCCAAAATCCAACAATAAATCCAATTGCAATGCTCATATAAAACCATAGGTGTTCATGGGAGTTTTCATGTTCTTCAATATTGCCATCTTCATGTGTGCTTCCAATTTGAGGACCTTGAGCCATGTTATCTTCGAGACACCTGTTCAGAGGCAAGCCACAAAGATCTAAGTTACCTGCATATGAAGAAGCAGTGAAGCTCTGGAGCTGGGTGCCTGTTGGAACTCTACCTGACAAGTTGTTGTTTGACAAATTCAAATAGCTCAAAAAGCTCAAAGTAGCGAGGCTTTGAGGAATTACATATGAAAGGTGATTGCTTGACAAGTCCAGAGACTCCAAGCTTTTCAGGTCACCAATATTCTGAGGGATGACGCCAGTCAATAAGTTTCTAGATAGGTTCAGCCCAATCAATTCCAAGAGACTTGTTACTTCTCTTGGAATTTCTCCTTCCAATCTATTACTTGAAAGATCAATAACTTTTACTGAGTCAAGAATTTTTTTATACTCGAGAGGCATTCCTTTTGTATTCACCCATGCTTTTTCATTGTATTGCCAATAAATACGCATAGAACCCTCGGCTGTGGTAGTTCCAAAATCAAGACGACTTATTTTTAAATTCTGTTTTTGAGTCATGCCAGCGAAATTATTGATGCACCGAGGAATAGTCCCTGAAATACTATTGTGAGAGATGTCCAAGATTTGAAGAGATGTTAGTTGACATAACTGTAAGGGTATGCTACCAACAAACTCATTTGATGGCAGGCGAAGAATCATCAATTGCGGTAAGCTTGTGCCGATCCATGTTGGTATCCTCCCAGATAGTTTGTTTTCTCCAAAATCTATTACACTCAGTGAAGAGCAGTTCATCAATGACACAGGTAATTCTCCAATGAAACTGTTGTTTTGGAAATGCAATGATGCAAAATGACTATAGTTCAAACAATTTTTTCCAAGGGATTCAGGAATTCTCCCAGAGAGATTATTGTTTGCCAAATTAAGGAATGCTGGCCCCACCTTTGGCCAACACTTGGGGAGCTCTCCAGATAATAAGTTATTCGAAAGATCAAGGAATTCCAAGGATCCATCGGACTCACATATGAATGTCACAGTTCCTTGGAACAAATTATTAGAGAGATTCAACACCCATGAATTAGAGTTAAGTTGTGGCAGTGGACAGCTGAAGCGGTTATCACTCAAATCTATTGCATAAGAACTTTGAAATCTTGTCGAAAACCATTCAAAAGGTATGGTACCAGTGATTTGGTTGGCTGAGATATTTAAGTACTTTATATTGAAAGAAAGATCCCAAAACCAATTGGGGATGGTGTCTGAAATTCTTGCATCAGATATATCAAGCGATGAAAAATTCTTTTGTGTTTGAATCCATTGAGGAAAAGTTGGCCCCAATTTGCAAGATCTCAATCCTATGTAATCCAAATGAAATGGTGGAATCCAGTCTGGACTAAACTTCAAAGATAGATCATAATTATAGGACAAGTCCAATTGGTTTAAGTTGGAAAGATTCGACAAATGTGTTTCAGTGATGACGCCTTTCAAAGAATTTAAGGACAAATCCAAAACTTGAAGCTTGGAAAGTTTTCCTAGAACATTGTCTAAACTCCCATTTAATTGATTATTGGACAGATGCAACTCTCTCAACAAAGATAATTTTGAAAGATTCGGTATCACCCCTTCAAGCTTGTTGTAAGAGAGGTCAAGATGAACTAGAGCCACCATTTTCCCAAGAGCTTTTGGAATAAGACCTTCTATTTTGGTAAAATGGAGGTCAAGATGAACAAGGCGATTGTAATATTTGAACAACCAAGGGAATATTGAGGAGTTGAATTGATTGGCAGAGAGATCAAGGAATGAAAGTGGCGAAGAACAATTAGGATTGATAAGTGTAGGAGGAACAGGCATGGAGAGCTGACAATGACTTAGACGTAAGTCTTGTAACAAAGAAGGGAGCATATTAACCTTATCCGGCCAATTCACTACCTTGCTAAGGTTCACACCGCTCATATCTAAGTGTCTTAAAGAGGAGAGATGAAAGAGCCAGTCAAGATTATAGTCCTCAGTCAGAAAAAGGACCTTTGTCGGCCCATGGTCCACACTCAGCATAACATAGCCGCTGATATCAAGAGAAATCAAATTTGTGAGATTTCCAAACTGCGGTGGAATGGTTCCAAAAAAATTGTTGTCGGAAAGATTGAGATACTGTAATTTAGTGAGTGAACCAATGAGCTTTGGGAGGATGGAGAAATGATTGTAACTTAAGTCGAGGTAAGTCAAATGTTGCAATCCAAGTAATGAAGACCTTATCTCACCTGATAAATATTTACCGCTTAGATCAAGCGCTTCAACATGACCTGTTTGGTTGCTGCATTTAATTGCTTCCCATTTGCAACAATCTTCCTCATCACTGCCCCAAGAAGACAGCATACTGAAATTATCTTCAAGGCCTTGTTTGAATTTGAAGAGTGCTTGTCTTTCTTCCTCTATGCATCTCATGATCACCTCAGAATCACTCAAATTGAAAGCGAAACAAAGAGTAGTCGCACTACATAGAAATAGAAACACCAATAATTCAGCATAATTAGGGCCTCTCATTTTTATTTCACCTTCTCGATCTTTGTGGGTAAGAGATAAAAAAAAGGTTTTAGTAGATGCCACTGCTGGTTTTGATGTCCCAAGTGAACCACAGGGATTGTATTTGTATTGCTATTGGCTACTCTTTCTTAGTGACTTCGCATTATATATAATAATCTAAAAACTATAACTTTATAATAAATAATCATAGTGGATCGAGAACTTTTTTTTTTTTTTTGTAGTAAACGGTGAATGGCGGATCAGCGTTTCATAGGGGTAGTGGAGGATTTCTTTCGAATTTATTTTTATTTTTTTTCTATCAACTGGGTCAACTTTTGGTAAAAGTCATGTCCAATAATCTTTTAAATATGTTAATTATAATATGATTAGCGGGGGGATGCACGCTAGATTTTAATTGTTGAAAGAAACTTCAGGGAAGACTTGACAATCAGCGCGTTTGTCACAGCATGTGAAGAATTTTAAGATTAAAATAACAGACACATGTGTAAGTTATTTTAATACATAAGTCACATAACATATAATACAAAGCGTCTCTCACCAAGAATAAAATAACTTAGATATAACATATTTGATACAAAGCGCCTTTGACGAGTTAATTATATTATGAGCAGCGGGGGATGCATGCTAGATTTTAATTGTTGAGAGAAACTTCAGGGAAGACTTGACAATCAAAGCGTCTGTTACAGTATGTGAAGAACTTTAAGATTAAAATAAAAGACACATGCGTAAGTTATATAACATATAATACAAAGTGTCTCTCACCAAGAATAAAATAACTTAGACATAACATATTTGATACAAAGCGTCTCTGACAAGTTAATTATAATATGATCAGCGGGGGATGCATGCTAGATTTTAATTGTTGAGAGAAACTTCATGGAAGACTTGACAATCAACGGGTCTGTTATAGTATATGAATAATTTTAAGATTAAAATAACAGACGCATGCGTAAGTTATTTTAATACATAAGTCACATAACATATAATACAAAGCGTCTCTCACCAAGAATAAAATAACTTAGACATAATATATTTGATACAAATCGTCTCTGACGAGGAATTTTAAGATTAAAATAACTTAGATATTCTAATTACGGGTCTAATGCAGAGCATCTTTGACAAGAATGGTCATTTTCCTGGAAACATACTATTGAACGCTACAGTTTCTTGGAAATTCATTTAAGCAAATTGTGTCGAGCTAAAACATATTTGATGAAGTGTTGGGACGGCGTTACTTTTTTAACACGTACATGCATGTATGTAAATTATTTTGGTAACAAATAGCTGTGCATTTATTGTAACACTTTAATCCCATATATATTAGAAAGATGAGTAGTCAGTTTGATTCTTTATTTGAATTCGAGGATCAATCCCCCAATAACTCTATTATCGTTACTATTAGGTCCCGTTTGGTTGCAGAATAGTCCTTTGAAAAATTTGGAATAGACTAGTTAACTCTAAGTATAGCTATTCTTTTGTTTGGTAACACTATATTCCTAAGAATAGTTTATTTTTATGGGACTACTAATTTCATACACACAGGTAACTAAATCACTAAAAAAATGAGTTGCTTAACTAATTATTTTCTATAGGATTAAATTAATCGTGTAAATTGACACAAAAAACTCCACCCTCTCGACAAAAATTTTCATGCCTCTCTCTGTTTCTCTGTTTTTTTTATTCCTTTTTTTGTTCTTTTTTTATTTTTTTTTATTTTTTTTAAATGGCATTCTCGGATTATGACATACCAGTTTTTTGGGTGATTCGTTTTTTGATTACTGCATCAAAAAGATTGATTCAAACTGAGATGGTTCGTCCCATCTAACCCTCTCTCACTCTCAGACTTTGTCCTCTTTTCTGCATCGCCTCTGTGTTTCAAGACTCACATCAACTCAATGGATGCTTCCAACACAGGCCTTCAAGACCTGATTTCTCAGACTGAAACTGTTAGATGGGACGAACCATCTCAGTTGGAATCCTTATCGGAAAATCAAAATACCAAATCTTATGTTCTTATTGGTAAGCTCCTAACTCTCAAATTGATAATTAGCAAGGCTTGTTATGATTGGAAAAATGCCCAATTATCAAATCTGAAAAAAATAAAATAAAATGGCAAGATTTGATAATTGGGCATTTTTCCAAAAATAATAAATAAATAAATAGAAAGTTTGTAAGTGAGACGTGTGAAAGTGATGAACGACTGAAGAAAAACAAAAAAAAAAGAAGAAAAGAAAAGGGTGAGGTGCATCTGCTCCCAAATGTGTGAGAGACATACAAAGAAGACAAAGAGAAGAGACAAAAAAAATTATAGTATAGTTGTTTATGTTTCAAAAAATTAAAAAAAGAAAGTCCTTAATAATATAAATTGTATTTGTATTATAAGGGTATTTTAGAAAATTTGATCACAATATGATTCCATTCACCAACATATTGCATTGTACCAAACAAAGGAATACATGATCAGTGTTCTTATTCAGTGTTACAACCAGATAAATGAATATGAATAGCTAATCTATTCCATACTCTTCTATTCCCAGTAGTAGTTAATCATTTCTAATGAACTAAACATTTGGTGAATCAAAATTCAAAGGTGACCTTATCTTATTTCAAACATAAAAAGAAAAAAAAAATTCAGAGCGAGATAAAAGAGTTATTGCTGCTACTATTGCTGCCATGCGTGAGTTGGTCTCTCCCAGTGATTGACCAAGGTTCAGGAGATATTATGATTTGGGTAAAGATACAAAGAGCCTTGAGAGTAAACATGGCGCGTGCAAAATTTTTTTTTTTTTTTTTTTAAAAAGTGATTCCTGCACGGGCGTGCTACGCACGCCGCGTGCAGTGAATCATGACTCTTATGATTTTATCAAGGTTTATGGTGAAGCTAGGGATTGTAAATGCTACTGATTTTGTCATCAAATTGACTCCACTCTAAAGAGGTTTTGGGTGGGGGCTAAAAGGAGGAGAAAAACACAATCTCATTCCAGTGGCTTGGAGTCAAATATCTACTTTAAAATCCATAGGGGGCTTCGAATAAAGCATTGCTTGCAAAACTTGGATGAAAACTGTTGAAGGGAGAAGATCCTCTCTAGATCAATGCTTTCAAGACGACATATCTAAAGAATTCCAATCTGTTGACTGTTAAACATGTGGAAGGAGAGATTCTTTGATTGTCATTATGGCTATCAAAAATCCCTCTCTTATTTCAGATTGGCAGATTGCTCCAAAGCCTCCAATCATAAGAAATATCACATCAGCTCTTATCCCTCTCTGTTAAACATGACTGTTTTCTCTGCTTTGTAGCTTCTGGGTTGTTCACACTCCCTCTTCCCATGTATTGTTCAGAAAAAAAAAAAAATTTTTTTAAAAAAAAGGAAGAAAATTTTTACAAGTTTAAACTTTTATAATAAGCTATAATTTTTAATTAAATATTTAAAGGAGAGTTTGGGGGGGCAGTTGATTAAACCCAAGTTTTTTTATACAATAACTAACAAGACTTTGATTACAAATCAGAGTACAATCAAAAACAAGTAATGGCCATAGAAAGAAAAGAGCCAGCCCTCCCTTTTCTTGCTGGCTTCCAATTATATGCGCAAAATACCCAAAACAAATGGTGTAAAAAGAGGAGACTTATTAGGAAATAGGAAGGACCTTCTTGACAATATCCTGACTGAGAACAACAATCTTCTGTAATTGGTTACGTGTTTGCCAATGACAATCAACTTTATTTTGTCATTTTTTATAGCTTAATTATTATGGATAAAGTTTTCTTTTTAGTTTACCTATTAAATTGATATATGTTTTTAAAAGATATGTATTTTGAATAAAATTATCAGATTAAAATGCATATGAAGATTAAATACTTTAAAAACAAATTTCAATTTAATATACTAAATTCAAAGAATTTCCTGCCAATGTTCACGAATTGTTACATTAAAGTACAACATGCCCACTTCCCGTACATCAAAAAGCAACTGGGGCTTGTAACGTGAGCTTTTAGAAAAATTGGAGAATGAGGATTTTGAATTACTGGTTATTGTTGAAATTTTGTAGTTTTTGGTGGAGAATTATTCCGCCCTAACAAGTTGTTCGAAGTGTGAAGGAATCATAGGAGAAATACTATGCAACTTATTAAAAGGCAACTAAGACAAGTGTGGTACGTATTCCAAACCATGTTTCCCAAATTCCAACCAAGCCACTCATCACTCGAGCAATTCTAGAAGTCTTTATTGTGTTATTTTTGAGTCACTCTAAAAATGAGGTGACTTTTAAAATCATAATTTAATCAAAATTCAATTATGATTAATCACAAGTCTAATTATAATTTTAAAAATTATATTATTTTTGAAGGGACACAAGAGTCATATGAGAGTGATACCAAAAGGACTTATAGCATTTTGGTGATGACCCTCTAAATAAGCATAGTGAAAAAGGGTCCAACCCCATTACACGGCAAGAAAATTTGATCAAAGGGAGCCCAGAAGACTTGGGTCTTCCTCCCTCCAGTGCTGACTGCGGGTCAAACCCCATTACATGGCAAGAAAATTTGTACACGGCTAGAAAATTTGATCAAAGGGAGCCCAGAAGACTTGGGTCTTCCTCCCTCCAGTGCTGACTGCGGGTCAAACCCCATTACACGGCAAGAAAATTTGTACACGGCAAATTGGTGACTCCAAAAGACCAATCAATAGTACGAGCATTCAAATCAATTTAGCAAATTTTAGTTATTTATTTTCTATTTTAACTATTAGTTTATTTTTTAGAGCCCCTATTCTCCGATGTTGGCGTAAAAGACCCATTTTGCAGGCCCCAATACATTTTTGATATGTAAGCTAAACTCAGCTAAACTCATCTTATAGAATAGGGTTGAAAACACAGGATTATTTTGCAGCCCCCTTTCTTTTTCAGCAGGTTTGACGTTCTCAAAAGCATGTTTTGCAGCCCCCTTTCTTCTTCATTGCCACCCAACCGGGCACCACCCCCATTCCAAATAGAAAAGAGAAAACACACCCAACAGAAAACACACTCGTTGCAAGCCACCACCGACAACCCAAAAAACCCACCACCGGTTGGGTCTGGCGTCTGGCTGGCCGTGACCCATTTCTGGATGCCTCAAAACCTGTTTACAATGCTTCAAAACCCGTTTATGGATTTAAAACTAATACCTAGAAGTGGAAAATTAATCCTTTAGGGATTCTATTACCCTAAAGGCTGGAGAGGGTGACTCACGGCGCCAGAGAGGGTGACCCACGGCTAGGTCATGGCCGTGGGTCTAGCTAGTCTCTCTCCTTTCTCTCTGTCTCTCTTCTTTCTCTCTGTTGAGTCCAAAATCTGTTTGTATTTGTTCTATGGTATTTTTGTGCTATTTTTATGCTTTATCTTAGGTGTAACCATATTATTGGAGGCTGTAAAACCCATGTCTTACGCCTCATCCAAATATAAGTTAATTTTTTTTTTTTTTTTAAGGACCTCTTTATTTTATCTATTCACTTTTACTATTTCATAAAATATTGTTTCTTTCTCAATATTCTCAAGAATGAAAGAGAATTAGATTGATTTTTTAAATTAAATTTTTTATTCATTTGTATTTATTTGAGCTAAAATGACTAGTAGAATAAAGCTACTTTTTTGCCGAATTTTATTATTGGACCAACCAAAATAACTTTTAGCTAGCCCAATAAAAATGCTCTAAATCCTTCTATTACCTGTTTGGCAAATTTTGGTCATTTTGGGCCTTATTGTGGGCCTTCGAAGCCTGCCTCAAGGTCGCTTGGGGAGGATAAAGCCTAAAGGGGAGGAAGTTGGGGTGGGCCGGGCCCCGAAATCGACTGCTCCGATTTTTTTAATCTACATAATGGGCGTCGACCCGTGATAGCTGGGAACCCTTTTAATGTCGGTTGGGTCGGACTTTCATAAATTTGGTCAATCCGAAGGGAAAGAGATGCTAGGCTCGCTAGCTCAACAGATTGCCCATGCTCGCTCAACTCACCGTTTGCAACAATCAAACGATTCCTCACAAAATTGTGAGACCAACTCAACCTGCTTTTATAATTATAGAGGCAAATCTATTCATGAGAATACAATTACTCTATGGCTCATGAGATTTATCAAACCATCAAGAACAAAAAAAAAGAAAAAGAAAGGGAGTCTCATGGCAATCAAATAAGGGTTATTGTGATCCTGCTACCAAACAGCAACAATTCAAATACCAAAACCAGAATAGAAGAATTCTTATACTTGAATAAGCCTATTCGTGTACTAATATAGGAACCAAACCTGTTTTAGTGGAGTTAAGAAGCCAAACGTTCCATTCTTCTCCAACTCAGCTCAACTAGAAACTCTGCAGGTGCGGCTAACTCCCACGGCCTTACACCACTTTCACCCACCTTCTCGGCCACAGGAGAGAAAACCCGCTACAGAGAGAAATATTGAAAAAGACAGGAAAATGGATACCAAATAATAGGAACATAATTAAGGTTTCTATTGGTTCAAAATCATCAAAAAAAAAAAAAAAAATGATAACCATTTTTGGGGCATTCGATTCTTGGGGGCAAAATTAGAATTTTTAGTTTGAAGGAGCAAAATATTAAAAAAAAAAAAAAAAAAAAAATTCTTTGGGGGCAAAATTTAATTTTTAAACATCTATTTAAACAAAAAAAAATGATAACCCTTAGGTTTTCGGGGCATTCAATTCTCGGGGGCGAAATTAGAACTTTTAGTTTGAAGGAGCAAAATATTAAAAAAAAAAAATTCTTTGGGGGCAAAATTTAATTCTTAAACATCTATTTTTTTTTTAAAAAAAATGATAACCCTTAGGTTTTTGAGGCATTCAATTCTCGGGGCGAAATTATAACTTTTAGTTTGAAGGAACTAAATATCAAAAAAAAATTCTTTGGGGCAAAATTTAATTTTTAAACATCTATTTAAAAAAAAAAAAGTTGGAACCATCTGCTCGGGGGATGGCCCCCAAGCCAAAGAGTTGTTCTCCCCCAGTGTTACTCAAGAAATTGATTGCTTCGAGGGATCAACTTCTGATTGATCATTTAGGGGGATGACTTTCTTATGGTCCTTTTGCATTCGGGTGTTTTCATTATTCTAGGTAGATATTGTTTTTTTTTTTTTAAAAAAAATGATAACCCTTAGGTTTTTGGAGCATTCAATTCTCGGGGGCGAAATTAGAACTTTTAGTTTGAAGGAGCAAAATATTAAAAAAAAAAAAATTCTTTGGGGGCAAAATTTAATTTTTAAACATCTATTTTTTTTTAAAAAAAAGTTGGAACCATCTGCTCGGGGGATGGCCCCCAAGCCAAAGAGTTGTTCTCCCCCAGTGTTACTCAAGAAATTGATTGCTTCGAGGGATCAACTTCTGATTGATCATTTAGGGGGATGACTTTCTTATGATCCTTTTGCATTCGGGTGTTTTCATTATTCTAGGTAGATATTGTTTTTTTTTTTTTTAAAAAAAAAAAAAATGGAATGACTGGTGGAGCAATTTTTTTTTTTTTTTTCATATTATTTTAAAAAACAATATCTACCTACTATGAAGAGAACACCCAAAAACCATCAAGAGGAACATTTTCTTTTTAGAATTGCCATAGGACATTTACTTTCCTTTTACTTTCTTTTAGAATTGCCAAGATTTGAAACTTGTAGATCTTATGTTGTTATTATCAATGCACTTGGAGTTGGGAGATCCTATAAAAAAAGATTAGTTGAAATCCTAGGGGTTTTCCCATTTGCATTCTCCCAAAAGTTGGAGAGGGAGAGGGTGTGGAGGAAATTGGTGGAATTATTCTATGTATCCTTCTTAATATGTTATTTTTGGAAATTGTTTAGGGTTTAGATACTTGATGTGTCGATTTATCTGAGTGTTATAATATTTTTGGTATTATAGCTTTATGAGAATTTGGCTATCTTGTAATATTATTAAATTAATTATTAGTTAATTAATTTTAAGAGCGTTCTACAAATTCACCATGAATAACAAAAATATTATAAATAATGAACTCCAATTAAGATGGATGACAAACCACAAGATAAACTTAATCAACTCTGAATTCCCTTTTCCCATACATTTTTTCCCTTTTATTTAATACTGCAAACAACCACGACTAAGCAACTATTATGAAATAAGAAAACAGTAGCGATAATAGATAAAGATAGAAACATAACAATAAAAGAAATACAACGTTAAAGAGTAGTCATTGCTGCCATGCGTGAGTTGGTCTCCCAAAATACAACAAGAAGTCATGCAAACTCCCTCTGCATTTCTCAGCCTCTTGCTTACTTTGACTCTTGCTTATTCTCTCCTGCAATGACCATGCATCTTGGATTTGGCTGATGTGGCCTCTTGGTCCTACGTGGCAATGATCAGTGGCTATCATATGATATGATTATAGTTTTTATATGAATTATAATTTATTGATGATTTTAAAAGTTGCATCACATTTAAGATGACATGAGACAAGTAGCTTTAGAAACTTTTGAATTTTCCCAAACACAATTAATGTTGCTAGCGAAAATCCAAGATGACTATGTTTATGCCAATAGGATAATGTGGATTAAAGAAAAAGAACAAAAATTCATAAAATATTTTAGCCAAGTATTCAAAAAGTACACTTTTCTTGTATATGAAAAAGGTTTTTAATTAAATAGAGGCAAAGTAAAAGTTAATGGTACAAAGAGCAACATTTGTACTATTTTCTTGAAAGACAATGAATGGTAAAACATAATTATTTGAAGATAGTGGAGCAACCGTAAATAATATGCCTACCTCTGCTAAACATTTTCTTGGTAGCACTGAGTACTCTTGAAGTTCCGCAACAGCTTGGCCATGTTGACAACTATTGTAACAAAGAGCCTGTCTCCCATTCTGTCCAAAAACTGAAAATATGCACGCCTCCAAGTAATCTTTAGGATTAACGATCCACAAACCCCCCAAAATCCAACAATAAATCCAATTGCAATGCTCGTATAAAATCATAGGTGTTCATGGGAGTTTTCATGTTCTTCAATATTGCCATCTTCATGTGTGCTTCCAATTTGAGGACCTTGAGCCATGTTATCTTCGAGACACCTGTTCAGAGGCAAGCCACAAAGATCTAGGTTACCTGCATATGAAGAAGCAGTGAAGCTCTGGAGCTGGGTGCCTGTTGGAACTCTACCGGACAAGTTGTTGTTTGACAAATTCAAATAGCTTAAAAAGTTCAAAATAGCGAGGCTTTGGGGAATTACATATGAAAGGTGATTGCTTGACAAGTCTAGAGACTCCAAGCTTTTCAGGTCACCAATATTCTGAGGGATGACGCCAGTCAATAAGTTTCTAGATAGGTTCAGCCCAATCAATCCCAAGAGACTTGTTACTTCTCTTGGAATTTCTCCTTCCAATCTATTACTTGAAAGATCGATGACTTTTACTGAGTAAAGAATTTTTTTATACTCTAGAGGCAATCCTTTTGTATTCACCCGTGCTTTCTCAATGTATTGCCAATAAAAATGCATAGAACCCACGTATGTGATAGTTCTATAAGCAAAATTTCTTGTTTCTAAATTCTGTCTTTGAGTCATGCCAGTGAAGTTATTGATGCACCGAGGAATAGTCCCTGAAATACTATTGTGAGAGATGTCCAAGATTTGAAGAGATGTTAGTTGACATAACTGTAATGGTATGCTACCAACAAACTCAGCAGGCGAAGAATCATCAATTGCAGTAGGCTTGTGCCGATCCATGTTGGTATCCTCCCAGATAGTTTGTTTTCTCCAAAATCTATTACACTCAGCAAAGAGCAGTTCATCAATGACACAGGTAATTCTCCAATGAAACTGTTGTTTTGGAAATGCAATGACTTGAAAAAACTATATTTCCAACAAATTTTTCCGAATGATTTAAGAATTCTCCCAAAGAGATTATTATTTGCCAAATTAAGGAGTTCTAGATTCGCCATTTTTGGCCAACACTTGGGGAGCTCTCCAAATAATAAGTTATTCGAAAGATCAAGGTATTCCAAGAATCCATCGGACTCACATATGAATGTCACAGTTCCTCGGAACAAATTATTGGAGAGATTCAACACCCATGAATTAGAGTTAAGTTGTGGCAGTGGACAGCTGAAGCGGTTATAACTCAAATCTATTGCATTTAAAGCCTGAAATCTTGTCGAAAACCATTCAAAAGGTATATTGCCAGTGATTTGGTTGGCTGAGATATTTAAGTACTTTATATTAAAAGAAAGATCCCAAAACCAATTGGGGATGGTGTCTGAAATTCTTGCACTAGATATATCAAGTGCTGAAAAATTCTTTTGTGTTTGAATCCATTGAGGAAAAGTTGGCCCCAATTTGCAAGATCCCAATCCTATGTAATCCAGATGAAATGGTGGAATCCAGTCTGGACTAAACTTCAAAGACAGATCATAATTATAAGACAAGTCCAATTGGTTTAAGCTGGAAAGATTCGACAAATGTGTTTCAGTGATGACACCTTTGAGAGAATTGAAGGACAAATCCAAAACCTGAAGCTTGGAAAGTTTTCCTAGAACATTGTCTAAACTCCCATTTAACTGATTGTTGGACAGATGCAACTCTCTCAACAAAGATAATTTTGAAAGATTCGGTATTGGCCCTTCAAGTTTGTTGGAAGAGAGGTCAAGATGAACTAGAGCCACCATATTCCCAAGAGCTTTTGGAATAAGACCTTCTATTTTGGTAAAACTGAGGTCAAGATGAACAAGAGCCGTCATATTCCCAAACGCTTTTGGAATAAGACCTTCTATTTTGGTAAAACTGAGGTCAAGATGAACAAGAGCCGTCATATTCCCAAAAGCTTTTGGAATAAGACCTTCTATTTCAGTAGAATGGAGGTCAAGATGAACAAGAGCCGTCATATTCCCAAAAGCTTTTGGAATAAGACCTTCTATTTTGGTAAAACTGAGGTCAAGATGAACAAGAGCCACCATATTCCCCAACGCTTTCGGAATAAGACCTTCTATTTCGGTACAATGGAGGTCAAGATGAAGAAGGCGATTGTAATATTTGAACAACCAAGGGAATATTGAGGAGTTGAATTGATTCAAAGAGAGATCAAGGAATGAAAGTGGTGAAGAACAATTAGCATTGATAAGTGTAGGAGGAACCGGCAGGGAGAGCTGAGAATTACTTAGACGTAAGTCTTGTAACAAAGAAGGGAGCATATTAACCTTATCCGGCCAATTCACTACCTTGCTAAGGTTCACACTGCTCATATCTAAGTTTCTTAAAGAGGAGAGATGAAAGAGCCAGTCAAGATTATAGTCCTCAATTATCATAATATTCCAGCTGATATCAAGAGAAATCAAGTTTGAGAGATTTCCAAGCTGCGGTGGAATGGTTCCAAAAAAATAGTTCTTGGAAAGATTGAGATACTGTAATTTAGTGAGTAAACCAATGAACTTTGGGAGGATGGAGAAATAATTGTAACTTAAGTCGAGGTAAGTCAAATGTTGCAATCCAAGTAATGAAGACCTTATCTCACCTGATAAACGTTTATTGCTTAGATGAAGGGTGACAACATGACCTGTTCGGTTGCTGCATTTGATTCCTTCCCATTTGCAACAATCTTCCTCATCACTGCCCCAAGAAGACAGCATACTGAAATTATCTTGAAGGCCTTGTTTGAATTTGAAGAGTGCTTGTCTTTCTTCCTCTATGCATCTCATGATCACCTCAGAATCACTCAAATTGAAAGCGAAACAAATAGTAGTTGCACTACATAGAAATAGAAGCACCAATAATTCAGCATAATTAGGGCCTCTCATTTTTATTTCACCTTCTCGATCTTTGTGGGTAAGAGATAAAAAAGGTTTTAGTAGATGCCACTGCTGGTTTTGATGTCCCAAGTGAACCACAGGTATTGTATTTATATTGCTATTGGCTACTCTTTCTTAGTGACTTCGCATTATATATACTAATCTAAAAACTATAACTTTATAATAAATAATCATAGTGGATCGAGGACTTCTTCTTTTTTTTTTTTTTTTTTTTTTGGTAGTAAACGGTGAATGGGACCAGCGTTTCATAGGGGTAGTGGAGGATTTCTTTCAAATTTATTTCTTTTTTCCCATCAACTGGGTCAACATTTCGTAAAAGTCGTGTCCAATAATCTTTTAAATATGTTAATTATAATATGACCAGCGGGGGGATGGATGCTAGATTTTAATTATTGAGAGAATCTTCATGATTGACTTGACAATCAACGCGTCTGTTACAGTATGTGAAGAATTTTAAGATTAAAATAACAGACGCATGAGTAAGTTATTTTAATGCATAAGTCACATAACATATGATACAGAGCGTCTCTCACCAAGAATAAAATAACTTAGACATAATATATTTGATACAAAGCGTCTCTGACGAGTTAATTATAATATGATCAGCGGGGGATGCACGCTAGATTTTAATTGTTGAGAGAAACTTCATGGACAACTTGACAATCAACGCGTCTGTTACAGTATGTGAAGAATTTAAAGATTAAAATGACAGACGCATGCGTAAGTTATTTTAATACATAAGTCACATAACATATAATACAAAGCGTCTCTCACCAAGAATAAAATAACTTAGACATAACATATTTGATACGAAGAGTCTTTGACGAGGAATTTTAAGATTAAAATAACTTAGATATTCTAATTACGGGTCTAATGCAAAGCGTCTTTGACTAAGAATGACCATTTTCCTAGAAATAGACTATTGAACACTACAATTTCTTGGAAATTCATTTAAGCAAATTGTGTCGAGCTAAAACATATTTGATGAAATGTTGGGACCATGTTACTTTTTTAACACGTACATGCATGCATGTAAATTATTTTGGTAACAGATAGCTGCGCAATTATTGTAACAATTTAATCACATATATATTAGAAAGATGAGCAGTCAGTTTGATTCTTTATTTGAATCCGAGGATCAATCCCCCAATAACTCAATTATCTTTACTATTGGGTTCCGTTTGGTTTACGGAATAAACCTTTGAAAAATTTGGAATGGACTAGTTAACTCTAGGTATAGCTATTCTTTTGTTTGGAAACACTATATTAGTGAGAATAGTCTATTTTTATGGGACTACTAATCCCATATATATAGGATTAGCTATGTCACTAAAAAAAATGAGTGGCTTAACTAACCATTAACTAATATTTTTTGTGGGATTAAATTTTCATGCCTCTCTCTTACTCCTCTCTCTTACTCTCTGTATTTTTTTTTTTTTTTTTTTTTT
>NC_081548.1:3653340-3655373 GCF_901000735.1 Corylus avellana
TTTTATTATTCCTTTTATTTATTTATTTTTTTAATGGCATCCACGGATTATCACATACCAGTTTTTTGGGTGATTCGCTTTTCGATTATTGCATCAAAAAGATTGATTCCAATTGAGATGGTTCGTCCTATCTAACCCTCTCTCTCAAACTTTGTCCTCTTTTCTGCATCGCCTCTCTGTTTTAAGACTCACATCAACTCCATGGATGCTTCCAACACAGGCCTTCAAGACCTGATTTCTCAGACTGAAACTATTAGATGGGACGAACCATCTCAGTTGGAATCCTTATCGGAATATCAAAATACCAAATCTTATGTTATTATTGGTAAGCTCCTAACTCTCAAATTGATAATTAGCAAGGCTTGTTATGCCTGGAAAAATGCCCAATTATCAAATCTGAAAAAAAAAAAAAAAATGGCAAGATTTGATAATTGGGCATTTTTTCAAAAATAATAAATAAATAAATAGAAAGTTTGTAAGTGAGACGTGTGAAAGTGATGAACGACTGAAAAAAAAAAGGGTGAGGTCCATCTGCTCCCAAATGTGTGAGAGACATACAAAGAAGACAAAGAAGAAGAGACAAAAAATTATAGTATAGTTTTTTATGTTTCAAAAAATTAAAAAAAGAAAGTCCTTAATAATATAAATTGTATTTGTATTATAAAGGTATTTTAGAAGATTTGATCACAATATGATTCCATTCATCAACATATTGCATTGTACCAAACGAAGGAATACATGATCAGTATTCTTATTCAGCGTTACAACCAAACAAAGGAATATAAATAGCTAATCTATTATTCCATACTCATCTATTCCTAGTAATAACTAATCATTTTCTAATGAACTAGGCATTCCGTGAATCAAAATTCAAAGGAAACCTTATCTTATTTCAAACATAAAAAGAAGAAAAAAAAAAAAATTCAGAGCGAGATAAAAGAGTTATTGCTGCTACTATTGCTGCCATGCGTGAGTTGGTCTCTCCCAGTGATTGACCAAGGTTCCGGAGATATTATGATTTTATCAAGGTTTATGGTGAAGCTAGGGATTGTAAATGCAACTGATTTTGTCATCAAATTGCCTCCATTCTAAAGAGGTTTTGGGTGGGGGTTAAAAGGAGGAGAAAAACACAATCTCATTCCAATGGGTTGGAGTCAAATATCTACTTTAAAATCCATAGGGGGCTTCGAATAAAGCATTGCTTGCAAAACTTGGATGAAAACTGTTGAAGGGAGAAGACCTTCTCTAGATCAATGCTTTCAAGAAGAAATATCTACAGAATTCCATTCTGTTGACTGTTAAACATGTGGAAGGAGAGATTCTTTGATTGTCATTATGGCAATCAAAAATCCCTCTCTTATTTCAGATTGGCAGATTGCTCCAATCATAAGAAATATCACTTCAGCTCTTTCATCCTTGTCACTTTGGGAACCTCACAAAGTGGGGAGGAAAGCAAATTTTAGAGCTCATATTGTTGCACTGTTTTCTCTGCTTTGTAGCTTCTGGGTTCCCACTCCCTCTTCCTTCCCATGTATTGCTCAGAAAAAAAAAAAAAAAAAAAAAAAAAAAAAGAAAAAGAAAAAGAAAAATTTTACAAGTTTAAACTTTTATAATAAGCTATAATTTTTAATTAAATATTTAAGGGAGAGTTTGGGGGGCAGTTGATTAAACCCAAGTTTTTTTATACAATAACTAACAAGACTTTGATTACAAATCAGAGTACAATCAAAAACAAGTAATGGCCATAGAAAGAAAAGAGCCAACCCTCCCTTTTCTTGCTGGCTTCCAATTATATGCGCAAAATACCCAAAACAAATGGTGTAAAAAGACGAGACTTATTAGGAAATAGGAAGGACCTTCTTGACAATATCCTGACTGAGAGCAACAATCTGGGAATCGAGGGCCTTAATGGTCTCCTCCTTTTGCACCTCCAAACTGGCCAAGGCCTCCTCCAACTCCAGCTCTACCTTCTTCCTGCCCTCCGCCAGCTTCTGCTCCAGCTCCACCTGGGTCTCCTTCTTCATCTTGTTAAG
>NC_081548.1:3655473-3740955 GCF_901000735.1 Corylus avellana
TGGCTATCATATGATATGATTATAGTTTTTATATAAATTATGATTTATTGATGATTTTAAAAGTTGCATCACATTTAGGATGACATGAGACAAGTAGCTTAGAAACTTTTGAATTTTCCCAAACACAATTAATGTTGCTAGCGAAAATCCAAGATGACTATGTTTATGCCAATAGGATAATGTGGATTAAAGAAAAAGAACAAAAATACATAAAATATTTTAGCCCAAGTATTCAAAAAGTACACTTTTCTTGTATATGAAAAAGGTTTTTAATTAAATAGAGGCAAAGTAAAAGTTAATCGTACAAAGAGCAACATTTGTACTATTTTCTTGAAAGACAATGAATGGTAAAACATAATTATTTGAAGATAGTGGAGCAACCGTAAATAATATGCCTACCTCTGCTAAACATTTTCTTGGTAGCACTGAGTACTCTTGAAGTTCCGCAACAGCTTGGCCATGTTGACAACTATTGTAACAAAGAGCCTGTCTCCCATTCTGTCCAAAAACTGAAAATATGCACGCCTCCAAGTAACCTTTAGGATTAACGATCCACAAACCCCCCAAAATCCAACAATAAATCCAATTGCAATGCTCGTATAAAACCATAGGTGTTCATGGGAGTTTTCATGTTCTTCAATATTGCCATCTTTATGTGTGCTTCCAATTTGAGGACCTTGAGCCATGTTATCTTCGCGACACCTGTTCAGAGGCAATTCACAAAGATCTAGGTTACCTGCATATGAAGAAGCAGTGAAGCTCTGGAGCTGGGTGCCTGTTGGAACTCTACCGGACAAGTTGTTGTTTGACAAATTCAAATAGCTTAAAAAGTTCAAAGTAGCGAGGCTTTGGGGAATTACATATGAAAGGTGATTGCTTGACAAGTCTAGAAACTCCAAGCTTTCCAGGTCACCAATATTCTGAGGGATGACGCCAGTCAATAAGTTTCTAGATAGGTTCAGCCCAATCAATCCCAAGAGACTTGTTACTTCTCTTGGAATTTCTCCTTCCACTCTATTACTTGAAAGATCGATGACTTTTACTGAGTAAAGAATTTTTTTATACTCTAGAGGCAATCCTTTTGTATTCACCCGTGCTTTCTCAATGTATTGCCAATAAAAATGCATAGAACCCACGGATGTGATAGTTCTATAATCAAAAGTTCTTGTTTCTAGATTCTGTCTTTGAGTCATGCCAGTGAAGTTATTGATGCACCGAGGAATAGTCCCTGAAATACTATTGTGAGAGATGTCCAAGATTTGAAGAAATGTTAGTTGACATAACTGTAATGGTATGCTACCAACAAACTCATTTGATGGCAGGCGAAGAATCATCAATTGCAGTAGGCTTGTGCCGATCCATGTTGGTATCCTCCCAGATAGGTTGTTTTCTCCAAAATCTATTACACTCAGCGAAGAGTAGTTCATCAATGACACAGGTAATTCTCCAATGAAACTGTTGTTTTGGAAATGCAATGACCTGAGAAAACTATATTTCCAACAAATTTTTCCGAATGATTCAGGAATTTTCCCAGAGAGATTATTATTTGCCAAATTAAGGAGTTCTAGATTCGCCATTTTTGGCCAACACTTGGGGAGCTCTCCAAATAATAAGTTATTCGAAAGATCAAGGTATTCCAAAAATCCCTCGGACTCACATATGAATGTCACAGTTCCTCGGAACAAATTATTGGAGAGATTCAACACCCATGAATTAGAGTTAAGTTGTGGCAGTGGACAGCTGAAACGGTTATAACTCAAATCTATTGCATTTAAAGCCTGAAATCTTGTCAAAAACCATTCAAAAGGTATATTGCCAGTGATTTGGTTGGCTGAGATATTTAAGTGCTTTATATTAAAAGAAAGATCCCAAAACCAATTGGGGATGGTGTCTGAAATTCTTGCACTAGATATATCAAGTGCTGAAAAATTCTTTTGTGTTTGAATCCATTGAGGAAAAGTTGGCCCCAATTTGCAAGATCCCAATCCTATGTAATCCAGATGAAATGGTGGAATCCAGTCTGGACTAAACTTCAAAGACAGATCATAATTATAAGACAAGTCCAATTGGTTTAAGCTGGAAAGATTCGACAAATGTGTTTCACCTTTGAGAGAATTGAAGGACAAATCCAAAACCTGAAGCTTGGAAAGTTTTCCTAGAACATTGTCTAAACTCCCATTTAACTGATTGTTGGACAGATGCAACTCTCTCAACAAAGATAATTTTGAAAGATTCGGTATTGGCCCTTCAAGTTTGTTGGAAGAGAGGTCAAGATGAACTAGAGGCACCATATTCCCCAACGCTTTTGGAATAAGACCTTCTATTTCGGTACGATGGAGGTCAAGATGAAGAAGGCGATTGTAATATTTGAACAACCAAGGGAATATTGAGGAGTTGAATTGATTGAAAGAGAGATCAAGGAATGAAAGTGGTGAAGAACAATTAGCATTGATAAGTGTAGGAGGAACCGGCAGGGAGAGCTGACAATTACTTAGACGTAAGTCCTGTAACAAAGAAGGGAGCATATTAACCTTATCCGGCCAATTCACTACCTTGCTAAGGTTCACACTGCTCATATCTAAGTTTCTTAAAGAGGAGAGACGAAAGAGCCAGTCAAGATTATAGTCCTCAATTATCATAACATTCCAGCTGATATCAAGAGAAATCAAGTTTGAGAGATTTCCAAGCTGCGGTGGAATGGTTCCAAAAAAATAGTTGTCGGAAAGATTGAGATACTGTAATTTAGTGAGTGAACCAATGAAGTTTGGGAGGATGGAGAAAGAATTGAAACTTAAGTCGAGGTAAGTCAAATGTTGCAATCCAAGTAATGAAGACCTTATCTCACCTGATAAAGATTTAAGGCTTAGATCAAGCGCCTCAACATGACCTGTTTGGTTGCTGCATTTAATTCCTTCCCATTTGCAACATCTTCCACATCCATGCCCCAAGAAGACGGAATACTGAAATTACCTTGAAGGCCTTGTTTGAATTTGAAGAGTGCTTGTCTTTCTTCCTCTATGCATCTCATGATCACCTCAGAATCACTCAAATTGAAAGCGAAACAAATAGTAGTTGCACTACATAGAAATAGAAACACCAATAATTCAGCATAATTAGGGCCTCTCATTTTTATTTCACCTGCTCGATCTTTGTGGGTACGTAAGAGATAAAAAAGACTTTAGTAGATCGATGCCACTGCTGGTTTTGATGTCCCAAGTGAAGCACAGGGATTAATGTATTTGTATTGCTATTGGCTACTCTTTTTTAGTGACTTCGCATTATATATAATAATCTAAAAACTATAACTTCATAATAAATAATCATAGTGGATCGAGGACTTCAATTTTTTTTTTTTTTTTTTAGTAAACGGTGAATGGGATCAGCGTTTCATAGGGGTAGTGGAGGATTTCTTTCAAATTTATTTATTTATTTATTTTTCTATCAACTGGGTCAACATTTCGTAAAAGTCATGTCCAATAATCTTTTAAATATGTTAATTATAATATGATTTGCGGGGGATGCACGCTAGATTTTAATTGTTGAGAGAAACTTCAGGGAAGACTTGACAATCAGCACGTCTCTTACAGTATGTGAAGAATTTTAAGATTAAAATAACCGACGCATGCATAAGTTATTTTAATACATAAGTCACATAGCATATGATACAAAGCGTCTCTCACCAAGAATAAAATAACTTAGACATAACATATTTGATACAAAGCATCTCTGACGAGTTAATTATAATATGATCAGCGGGGGATGCACGCTAGATTTTAATTGTTGAGAGAAACTTCAGGGAAGACTTGACAATCAACGCGTCTGTTACAGTATGTGAAGAATTTTAAGAATAAAATAACAGACGCATGTATAAGTTATTTTAATACATAAGTCACATAACATATAATTCAAAGCGTCTCTCACCAAGAATAAAATAACTTAGACATAACATATTTGATACAAAGCGTCTCTGACGAGGAATTTTAAGATTAAAATAACTTAGATATTCTAATTACGGGTCTAATGCAAAGCGTCTTTGACTAAGAATGGTCATTTTCTTGGAAACATACTATTGAACGCTATAGTTTCTTGGAAATTCATTTAAGCAAATTGTGTCGAGCTAAAACATATTTGATGAAATGTTGGGACGGCGTTACTTTTTTAACACATACATGCATGTATGTAAATTATTTTGGTAACAGATAGCTACACATTTATTATAACACTTTAATCCCATATATATTAGAAAGATGAGTAGTCAGTTTGATTTTTTATTTGAATCCGAGGATCAATCCCCCAATAACTTTATTATCGTTACTATTAGGTCCCGTTTGGTTTGCAGAATAGACCTTTGAAAAATTTGGAATAGACTAGTTAACTCTAGGTATAACTATTCTTTTGTTTGCTAACACTATATTCCTAAGAATGATCTATTTTTATGGGACTACTAATCTCATACACACAGGTAGCTAAGTCACTAAAAAAAATGAGTTGCTTAACTAATCATTTTCTATAGGATTAAATTAATCATGTGAATTGCAACAACAAAAAACTCCACCCTCTCGACAAAAATTTTCATGTGGAATTAAATTTTCTTGCCTCTCTGTGTTTCTCTGTTTTTTTTATTCCTTTTTTGTTCTTTTTTTTTTAATGGCATCCTCGGATTATGACATACCAGTTTTTTGGGTGATTCGTTTTTTGATTACTGCATCAAAAAGATTGATTCAAACTGAGATGGTTCTTCCCATCTAACCCTCTCTCACTGTCAGACTTTGTCCTCTTTTCTGCATCGCCACTCTGTTTCAAGACTCACATCAACTCAATGGATGCTTTCAACACAGGCCTTCAAGACCTGATTTCTCAGACTGAAACTGTTAGATGGGACGAACCATCTCAGTTGGAATCCTTATCGGAAAATCAAAATACCAAATCTGATGTTCTTATTGGTAAGCTCCTAACTCTCAAATTGATAATTAGCAAGGCTTGTTATGCCTGGAAAAATGCCCAATTATCAAATCTGAAAAAAAAAAAATGGAAAGATTTGATAATTGGGCATTTTTCCAAAAATAATAAATAAATAAATAGAAAGTTTGTAAGTGAGACGTGTGAAACTGATGAACGACTGAAGAAAAAAAAAAAAATGGGTGAGGTCCATCTGCTCCCAAATGTGTGAGAGACATACAAAGAAGACAAAGAAGAGACAAAAAATTATAGTATCGTTGTTTATGTTTCAAAAAAATTTTAAAAAAAGTCCTTAATAATATAAATTGTATTTGTATTATAAGGATATTTTAGAAAATTTAATCACAATATGATTCTATTTATCAACATATTGTATTGTACCAAACGAAGGAATACATGATTAGTGTTCTTATTCAGCGTTACAACTAAACAAAGGAATATGAATAGTTAATTTATTCCATACTTTTCTATTCCTAGTAGTAGCTAATCATTTTCTAATGACCTAGTCGGAAGAACTAGACATTCCGTGAATCAAAATTCAAAGGAGACCTTATCTTATTTCAAACATAAAAAGAAAAAAAATATATTCAGAGCGAGATAAAAGAGTTATTGCTGCTACTATTGCTGCCATGCGTGAGTTGGTCTCTCCCAGTGATTGACTAAGGTTCAGGAGATATTATGATTTTATCAAGGTTTATGGTGAAGCTAGGGATTGTAAATCCTGCTGATTTTTTCATCAAGTTGACTCCATTCTAAAGAGGTTTTGGGTGGGGGTTAAAAGGAGGAGAAAAACACAATCTCATGCCAATGGCTTGGAGTCAAATATCTACTTTAAAATCCGTAGGGGGCTTCGAATAAAGCATTGCTTGCATAACTTGGATGAAAACTGTTGAAGGGAGAAGATCTTCTCTAGATCAATGCTTTCAAGACGACATATCTAAAGAATTCCAATCTGTTGACTGTTAAACATGTGGAAGGAGAGATTCTTTGATTGTCATTATGGCTATCAAAAATCCCTCTCTGATTTCAGATTGGCAGAATGCTCCAATCATAAGAAATATCACTTCAGCTCTTATTCCTCTCTGTTAAAAACATGACTGTTTTTTCTGCTTTGTAGCTTCTGGGTTGTTCACACAACCTCATCCCATGTATTGCTCAGAGAAAAAAAAAAAAAAAAATTTACAAGTTTAAACTTTTATAATAAGCTATAATTTTTAATTAAATAATTAAGGGAGAGTTTGGGGGGGCAGTTGATTAAACCCAAGTTTTTTTATACAATAACTAACAAGACTTTGATTACAAATAAGAGTACAATCAAAAACAAGTAATGGCCATAGAAAGAAAAGAGCCAACCCTCCCTATTCTTGCTGGCTTCCAATTATATGCGCAAAATACCCAAAACAAATGGTGTAAAAAGAGGAGACTTATTAGGAAATAGGAAGGACCTTCTTGACAATATCCTGACTGAGAGCAACAATCTGGGAATCGAGGGCCTTAATGGTCTCCTCCTTTTGCACCTCCAAACTGGCCAAGGCCTCCTCCAACTCCACCTCTACCTTCTTCCTGCCCTCCGCCAGCTTCTGCTCCAGCTCCGCCTGGGTCTCCTTCTTCATCTTGTTAAGCGCACTGGAAATCTCGGCCCTGGCGGCCTTGAGGACGGCGGCGGCCTGCTCCTCCAGCTGCTTCACCTCGCCGGATGTGTCCTTCACGCTGCTCAGCCTCTCCCTAATGGCGGCGTCTCGTTCGTCCATGAAATTGCCGAGGGGGGTGAAGTAGAGCTTGTCGAGGGCGAACTGGAGGAACAAGAACTCGGCCATGATGAGGGGGAGGGTGAGGTTGAATTCGAAGAGTGCGGCCTTTTCTATCTCTTCGGCGAAGGAGGGAGGGGCGACGGCGAGAGAGGTGGCGGCGACGAGGGACAGGGATTTGATGAGGGTGGAGGACGAGAGGGTGGGGAGTGTGATTTTGGGGAGCGCTGGGATTTGGGAAATGGGGAGTTTGGGTTTGGCGGTGGAGAGGGAAGGAGTAGGTGGGACTAGAGTTTTGGAGGAGGCCATGATCATGTTGGCCATTGCTGCTGCTGCTGCTGCTGGCAGTGGTGTTTGTTCTTCTGGGAGGGTGTGAGAGGTTGTGTGTGTGTGTGTGTTGGGGGGGGGATGGAAGGGGAAGGGGGATTTTTGGGGAAGGCCTATCTCATTCTTTGCCACACAAATTGATGAGGCTGTGGACTTTGTGGATTGTGGTGGTCGGGGGAAGGAGTTGGGTTGCTAGTGTTTCTCACGTGTAGGGCCGTGCTTTACAACATCTGAAAACCCTTCATACGGCCGCTTGTGGAAGGGGTTTTATGTTAGAATTTTTTTTTTTAAAAAAAAAAATTGACATGATTTTTAAAATTATTATTAGATCAAAATCTAATAATAATTTATTATAAATTTAATAGTAATTTTAAATTCACATCAATTTCGGAAGGACATAAAATGGACTTTTAGCATTACTTAGATTTCATTAACAACTTTAACCCCCCTTTTTTAAAAAATAAAAATAAAAAATAAAAAAATACATCCACTTATCACATATTTTACAACGGCTTTCATATTTTAAGTGTTTTTTTTTTTTTTAAATGCAGTTTGTAAAATCTATAAAATAGTATTTGTTTTTTTGTCAATTGAGCTTTTAAAATTATGTATTTTTTTAAATGCATCCATTTGCCTGCTATGCAAAAATGTAAATATTTTACGTTTTTAAATTGCCATTTTTTTTAATACGCTCCCAAATGAAATATTTTTTTCGATTTTGATTAAAAATAGGTGCTTGGTCAGCAAAATCGTAGAGCCAAACACGCTCTAAGCTAATAGAAAGTCATTGATTTGTGTAGCTTGAAACGATTTTGAAAGCAATTCATTGAGAGAGCAGCTAGAAACAATTTTGAAAATAAAAGGCATACATTAATACAGATAGGATACTCCATTTGAAACCAAAGTCAATATCTGGGATTTATTATTTTTAACATGTTGTGGCCATTGGACCAAAGAATAAAATTTATTACTTTTGTGTTTAGGGTGCATTGGATGACTATCCCCGATGGAGACGATTAAACCAGTGTTTATTGACTCTGGATTCAAAATTCTTACAAGAACACAATTCTCAAGTGTGCTGCAAAGAGTAGAATGTGATGGATTTGAAGAAAAGAATCCACTATAACCAATTCCAGCAGTGGGCATCAATCTTCTCTCCATGTATCCCTTGGAGAAAAGCGATTCTTCCTGCAAAACAATATAATCTTCCTAAAACCACCCACTAAACTAGTTCCAACTCCTGGAGGACAAGCCAAGCCTACAATTCTCCTCCTCTTACTGGTGTATAAGAACCACCCTCCAAATAGGTGAGCCATCCTGGACACGCGGCGTTGAATCAGACACTTATCATTTTTCTTGTAGCGCCGGGGCTTTCCCTTCTCGATATCACCACAATCATCATCTTCCTCGTCATTTGGTTCTCCATCTTCACGGCTATTTGATCGCGATAATGACCTGCAAATTTCCAATCACTCCATCTACATTATCAACAAAAGTAATCGAAGCACTAGACTTGCTAGTGGACATGCAAGGTACATTTGAACTCGATTTACACGGCAGAATACATCTTTAATGTCCCACTAGTAGCTGATAAGGATGCGCCCAACCTTCCAATTAATAATTTATTTTACCAGTATTAATATAGTATTTTAATGGATATTGCGTAGGGCTTATTAGCTTAGAGAGGTGGCAAATCTGTTTTGATCTCCTTATGGTTGCTGGATGGAGACCTCTGCATAACAAGGTCATATGTTAATGGCTGTGGATGGTGATACTCTCTCTTGCTGGCTGTCACAAATGATACCACCTAGTGGGTGAAATACCTGTGACATATATTGATTCTTGGTCCTTGTATTACTCAATTTGAGTTTTTTGTTTTTTTTTTTTTAACTACCACAGTAGCAAAACATAATCAACCATTAGACCACCTTGGCTACACCTACACAGTCGGAATCAATATGAATCGCATTAAGCCTATGCTTCATATATTGAAGGAAAATCGTAATATCCTGTTGGGCTAAATTACTCTCTAAATTATGTTGCTGTATTGCTTGACTACACTGCAGTATGAAAATCCAGTAATCCTAGCTTATCTGAGTTTCCCATTCCTACATGATACCTGTGTAATTTTGACCACAGGCAAGATGGCCATACTAGCGCCACATTGCATCGTGGCAATTGTAAGAGAAATTTATTAAAAGAGAAAAGGCCATTGAGAGAGCCTTACGTTTTGCGTTGCCATGAAACAAAAACCCTTTTCTTTGGTGACCTCTTTCTCAGAATGTAGCTGTTTGAGATGTGCCGAACAAAATGAAGCTGTCCATATCAGAACAAGAATAATAAACGTTAAGAAAGAAGTTTTTTTTCCTGGTCAAATTAGGACTCCTGATCCTAAAACTAAGCCCAACACAAGCATAAATCGACAAAATACAAAATATGTCCTACATCGACAAAATTGTGCGTCACTCAAATGTCCAACCCTCCATTGAACTGAAGAAGAAAATGGAAAGATCAGCTCGATAACAAAGGTAACCCTGTTAGTAGCAAATACAGGGTGTGGTTCTGTTAGTTTCGTTAAATTCAAAGAAGAGCAGGATATACCAGACACTTCACAAAGTCACTTGTTAATTGACTTTGTTCCTTGATGGGCAAGAGAAGCAATAGACAGGTCCTCGAACTAGGAACATCAGATGGATCCTAACTGTCTACAATAGGAATGAAATTCTCCATTTCCAAACAAAAAAAGTTACAAACCTAATTGAGAATTCAATTGCATAGGTACAGATGAACCACAGTAATCGTTATAGGGCCTCTAACCACTGCATCTATTTAATTGTTCAGGCAAGTGCTTATGTATGTATGAGTGCATCAATACTACTTAGCTAGTTTTCAAAGTTTTGCAAGCATTCCACTTGTCTTTCCGTCAAGTTTCTTTGCTCTATGCTTAAGTTTCAATAAGAAGACAGGGAAATATGCTCAGCTACAGAATTGGGCTGTTATCTATCTAGGAGCATGATGCCTATGTTAATTGCTCCTGAATTCCCAGTAAGGTAATGAAATATCTAAAAGTAAGCATGTTAGTATACTCTTCAAGGCAAACAATCCCATTGTACCACAATTAAGTTATCAATTATATCAATATCATAAAAAATTATGACCGTAGTTCTTTTGACCTTGTCCATAAACCTTGCAAACACTGCACCCAACTATGACTCAATGAGTGAACAAGTAACGAAGTGATGCTTTGAGATAAATACAAGTGTGTACGCATAATACTATTCTATCCATAAATCTGTACTTCCCTAGGTTTCACAGATTATTTGGCATCATATTCTAAATAATTTTGACTTATTTAGCATAAGTAAATTTCATCTATGAATAATGGCAATCAATCATATGCTTATGTGTGCATCAATGACTTGACTTCTCATATTAGAAAAGTTGATTATGTGATTATGTGCAGATTTTTTTTTATTTTTTTTATTTTTAATTTCATTGAGCATAGTGTATGCTTGCAGAATTAGTTCGAGCAATTAAAACATGTCCAGGCCTCTCTTTATCAATTTATTTGCACAGTATTTCACCTTTCCCTTGCTCTATTCAGTCACTGTACAGATGCTTGGAACACAAATATAGTGTGAGTTTTTGTTGTTAGCCTAATTTAACTAACTGAATCCTTTGAAAACCATAGCACCACAAACCAGAAAAAAAAAAAAGAGACATAAGTTTGTTTTCCTTCATTTTTCTTCACAACCAAATGAACGGTGAAGGAAAACCTAGGAAAATCACTTTCCTAGTTCTACCACATCAACAGATGGATGACACCCCAAAGAGAAAAGAGTAAATTTCAACTGTTTACTCAATTGATTCCTCCATACATGATCTAATACCAATTTTAGGGATACTGCATCAACATACAAATGGCCAATTCTACATCAGATATTTTCTAATAACTCAAAGGAAATCCACCACAAACCTGATCACCATCCTTGATGCCGTAATTTCTGATAGAGTCTGTTTCTGTGACCAGCTTCTCACCATCATAGCATAAGCAGAAACGCCCCCAGAGATGCGACCTCCATGAACCGGATTCAAACAAGTAATTAATTCAATGTTAGTATTATGAAAAAATTATCCGCATGTGCTCTATTTGGTGACTTATACATGATTTGACTCCTGGTGAACCAAAGGCCTTTGGTGAACTGAGTCAAACTGAACATTATCCATGTGCAATAAGCTTCTCATAGCATTCAAAACTAACTATTCCTTCATTCCTAGAGTTCTCAATAACCAGTGCGGCATTTTATTTTTGATTTAAATTAAGAAACTGTCAAACTTTTCAAGGAAAATGAACCACTTCAAAGACACTCCCAACAGCATAGATAAACAGAGTTTGAACTTCACAACCAAATGCAGAAATGCTAGACAAAAATGGAAAATCTATCACTATATTTGCAAAACGTGTAAAAAATAATAAATGAACATACCATGAAATTTTGCCTGGTCCCTTCTGAGGCATGTGACTAAAGACCGCCTCCACCGCCTGCTTTAGTTCCGCAACAGTGGCTGTCTTCGTAACTTCAATATCTGTAACCAAACATCTCAAATTTGATTCAAATCCTCCCTGAGAGATACAGATTGAGAGATTTGAATTGAGGGAAATTTTGGAAAATTTGAAGTGAAGTTTGAGTTTGGGAACTTAGACTTGAAGTCCAGCATAAATCATTACCCTAACCCCGTCTGATGCTGAGAAAAATTGTAGGAAAATAAAAGAAACTCAAATCCTGAATCAGAAAGTTTCGCTCTATAGAAAACCTTGTATCAAAATCGAGTAACCTAATACTTAGTTGCGGCGAGTTTATTCCAACTTTAGGAACCAAAACAGCAGAAAGCACTCTCAGAACCAAACAAAAACAATTAGAGAAACAAACGACAGAGACAGAGAGAGAGAGAGAGAGTACCGAAGCAAGAGCCGTCCAATTTGAGCACAGAGAGCTTGAGGGGTTCGGTGGGAAGCTTCTTATAGAAGAAACCCTTCCGGGAAAGCCCATCGACGATCAACAACGGAGAGATTGACAAGGCGAGGAACCGCCGGTGCCTCCCCACCGAAACCCTAGGGGAAAAATCGTCCTCCCTACTTCTCAACAGACTATCGATCATCGCTCCCTGTCGTAACAAAGCCGCTCTCAACCCAATGCTCTTATAGCTAGAGCGAGAACGAGAAACAGAGAGAGATTCTCAGGAGAGAACAACACGCATTGTGTTGGCAAGTCGCCAAGGTTTTTAGCTTCGCTTTTTGAGAGCTTGTGTCGGAGAGATTCTTGGGAGAGAGAATCGCTTCTCTTTCTCATTTTTTTTTTTTTTTTTTTTTTCCCTTCTTCTGGTAGTTGAAAGGGGTTTGGGCGGGGATGACAGTTGGGGTTGGGGGCTTTGGAGGATAACCGTTTCACGCGCCAACTGTGCCATAAGGTCCGTTTGGCACCATTGAAAACACGGAATGTAAATTGTGAAGAAAAAAAACAATAAAAGGTCCGTTTGGGGTCTTTGGGGGGTAAGCGTGTCACGCGCCAACTGTGCAGTTAGGTCCGTTTGGTACCGTAGAAAATGCAGGGAATGTGAATTGTGAAGAGTTTTTTTGTTTTAAAAAAAAAAAACAATAAGGTCCATTTGGAGGCTTTGGGGGGTAACCCTTTCATGTGCAATAAGGTCCGTTTGGCACCATCGAAAACGCAGGGAATGTGAATTGTGAAGAGTTATTATTATTATTATTATTTTTTTTATAAAAAAAAACACACTTTATCGTTCAAAGTATAAGAACTGTGTTTTAATTTTCAAATTTTAAAAAGCGACATTCGACACAAGAAAATAGAGAGAAAATTTAAGTGTGGAAGCCAATACCGTTTATGGAAGAAATTATCCCTTCTAACAAGCTCGACTTCAATAAATAAATTGGCGAGTTGTTGATTGATAAGAATATAGAAAGTCTAAACTGTGTTGTAGCTTTTCTCGAATTGTTCATTTATGAAAGATGAGATTCAAAGTTATGTGAATAGTTACTTTGTTGTCACAATACAATTTTGATGATTATGAATGTGAGATATAAAGGTTCACCAATAAAAAAAGAGATTTAAAGTTATGTGAATAGTTGCTTTATTGTCACAATACAATTTTGATGATTGTGAAAAGTTCACCAGGAGTTGTTTTAGCCAGATAATTTCATAAGTGAAACCCACAGCTTTGTTTTATGAGTCAATTGGCGTTTCTAAGAAGTATGTAGTGTTTAGTGACCAAGCATCAAGTGTCTTTATAGTGTGCCCAAATATTTTTCAAGAAAGAGGTTGTCGCAGTTTATTCCTGAAGTGTGTGAATATTCAAAGATTTAATTAGTATATATTTTGTCATATGATAAATATATTGTCAAGTCATTTAAAATTTTTAAAGTGCGTGATACCAGTGCACACTGTTAAATGCAACAACACAACATCTAGATAGTTAAATGAATCTCCATTTTACTGAGTCCTTTTCCTGGCATTAGAGGAGGTTATAAGAACATTAGTACTTTAATCATAAAGAATCCAGTTGGCATAGTGACAAAAAAATATGATCTAAAAAGTGAATTTACTAGGATTTGTGGTCAGCCTCAGACATTCATAAAAAATTTCTGCCTATATGATGTTAGGGGCTAATCAAATAGCATACCCAAGGAGCGGTATAAATAGTCTCATCATATACAAGGCGTAAATCAGATACATCGCATCCGCATGGGATTGCCAATACACCTACCCATCTATAGATACTGATTCACTTGAAAAGGTTGAATCAGCCAAATCTCAAGGCAACCACTGTATATCACTTTCCCAGAGCCATATGACCATTAGACCAGAAATGGAGAAACACAACATAGCAACTCATTGTCTCCATTGGAAAAAAATTGGCCATGAATATAGCTTGACAAGTTACTTCCCCACCAGCTTACAGTACGCATACAGCCCGGATCCGATAAAGCCGAGAAGTTGCCCGATAACATTCAACTGCAAACGGAACACGTCGGAACATTGGATTTTATCAGAAGAGCAAAAAGGGGAAAAAGAAGGGAATATAAGTTAATGAGCCCTCTGAAAGAGCACATTTTGATTAGGAGAATGACTGGTACTCACAAAATCAAATGGAAGCCCGCCAAAAAGTATCCAGCCAAATCCAATGGTAAAAAGATCCTACAAGAACGCAATAACCAGCAAATTTCAGAACATGGATAGAGATAATTGTGCCCTAAGCATGACACATAACGTTTATGAACAGGTTGGACCCTCCCTAGATGGCCTTGCACAGTTCGAGCACCATCATATGCAATACTGTGAGGAATGTACATGCAAGATGCAAACAAAAGTTGGTAAACACAAACCTTCAGATTACCACAAATTGTCTGTGTCAGTGGCGAATTGAGAGTTGTGTTTAGAAATATACTGTAGTTCAAGAAGAAAGCCAGTATGCATGAACAAAGCAACACAGCCTGCCCAAGAAAAATGAAAACATAATGCATCAAAATTGTCAAAACCCTCCAACAAAGTAACTACAAAAATAAGTATTATAGTGATTAATGGTGATGTAAACATTGGAAAAAATAATTCCCCAACAAGGTTTGAAACTCATCCACTCAAACCTTTAACTGCTTGAAACAATGAAAAGCTCCTGAGAATGTCCAAGCACACCACACAATATCATAAGTAGTGGTTTACAAAACCAACAGGCATGAATACATGAACACATGTTTTCACGCACGGCACACACAGAGACACAACCTACAATTCAGCTGAAACAACAATATGCACATTCCAAATATTTAGGGGGAGGGGGCTAGTGCAAAAAATAGTGAAATAACTATAACTACCAGAACCAAAACAGAAAAAACAGCCAAAAAGTTTTCTGTTTAAGAATGAAAATATGGATATTCTGGTATATAGACAGGAAAATAAAGGAAAAAATTGCCCTCCTGGCTTCTTGTCCACAACAAAAACATTTAAGGAGATTCAAAGATGACTTTCCAAGCATGACATGTATAAATATACATATAAGAAGAGAATTTGCTGATGAATAGAAAGTACCAAAAAACCAGGTGAGAGCAGGTATGGGAAATTAATTGTCATCTCCAAGTCACCCCGAATAAATGTCCAAACCAGCAGAACCGGTCCACATATTATTCCTGTTATAGAAAGGAAATATAATTTTGTGCCACAGATATATAGATATATTGAAATAAATCAAATTACTTGATTTTGCAGGATAAGGATGAGATTCAAATGGCAAATTAGGTTACAACTATCACTTACCATTGCACCACATAAGGCCAAAGCTATTCAGACCACTGGATTTCCCTGTGGAAAAGGAAAATACGAGTGAACATTTTAAGAAAGATGCCAAGCTAGTGAAGAGAACATGCCATTCAAAGACTTCCAGAAAAGCAAAAAAAAAAAAAAAAAGTTAGTGTACTACCAACACGTGCTATGGTTGCCAGATATATAGCTGTGGTGATGTTGGCTATGAAAACAACAGTATAGCCATAGCCATCAAAGGAGAAGTCCCGAGCTCCCGCAACAAATGCACCAAGAACGATCAATCCAACACTGATAACACCCTTAAATTTTTTCAGTTAAATGACGGAATTAGGAACTTAGGCATTCAAGTAGTGGTTTTCTTGGTTTCTTCTTTTACACTTCCAATCTACATTGTCAATGTGCCATATATATGATCACAACTTAAAATTTATCACAAAATTTTGTTGTAACAATGTCATATAGTTTCATCCAAATTCATAGTACCATATAGAAATTACGTGTGAGCTCTTGTCATGGACAAGTACTTTTAAAGTATTGGTTGCAACCTTGACAGTATGACATTCTGGTATAACGCAAACATTACATAACAATATATAGCATGGCAAAATAATACATGGCACTAAACTAATTTTTGTATTTGAAATGACAAGATTTCACTGAAACCAACAATATTGTTTTGCATGTGACTTCTATCATTTATGTACGGTGCGTGAATGAGTAATGCTTGAAAGAAATCTGCAATGACGAACGAGAAAACATTATTTAGTATTTACAATTGTTATGGGTGCTTCAGTTATTATTTGCTTGCCCCAACACTTTATCTCTTACCTAAACTTTTCACAATTTTATTGGATTTTCTACATATTATTTTTTTATTTTCAATCCTACTAAAACCACAAGCAAGACTCTAGTTTCTATCATCATCCAAAGACATGAAGATTAATTAAGCGTCAAACCAAGCATGTCATCTCTTGGAAAGCACATCTTGCATGCTCAATACAACATAGAGCAAATTAGCAATCATAAGCCTTTCTTCAAATTCTTATTTGTATTTTACCCGAGCTTTAATTATTTAACAGCATATATTTCCAACAGAATATTCACAGATTATGTACTGGGCTAGCCTTGACAATCAAGTAAGTTATGCAGTTAAATATTTGTCTGAGCTACCTACATGGATACATCAACTCATATTGTTTTTGTTGCTTTTTTGTACTCAAAAGAGCAACTAAAAATCTCTTAGTTATCACCAATAGTTGAAAAAAGCTGTACAAAAGAGCCATTTACCTGCCAACAATAGAAGATGTGTACTTCTGCCCGGCCAGAATATACTCCACAACCATTGTAAATACCACAGTTGTCCGCCTGAGAGTTGTGTACATGGGAACATTTACTCCACGGACAGACTCCACGATGACTAGCTTTCAAGGATAAATAGAGGAATAGTACGCATTAATAACCATTGACGAATACTAATATTTGAGACTTACCCACAAAAGAATCTTTTCAATGTCATGAAATACATACCATGTAAAGCAAATAGGCTCCTGCAAGAGGAAGGGTGTGCCATAATGTCTTTAATGGTACAAGTTTTGTTGTGTTATCAGACACAGTCAAAGATTCACCTACTGTGAAAGAAATTAACTTCAAGTGTCTCATACCATAGAGAAAACAGCATGAAGATATCATCTGCAGTGGAAACAAGATAAACATATGTATAAATTTTCACAGAGATCATGAACAAACAATTCCTCTATTGGCATTCAAACTGCAAGGCCAAACTGGTAAATATGAAAGCATAGCAGCATAAAGCATATAATCTTTACTCAAAGAGAGAGAGAGAGAGAGAGAGTAAAAAAGCGCAATAGTAATAAATAGAAACAAAAATGATGGTGTAAAAAACATATGAATGCTAGAGTATGAAGTTCTCAGTAAAACCAAGTCAGCCCTGCAACACATGTAGAGTAAATCTGCAAATTTAATTAGCCAGGTGAAATTTAACTCCAACGTGTTACAATTACAAAAAATATTTGTAGGGATTGGATGCAATTAGTCAAGGGTGTCAGGGAAGATGACAGCCCATGAAACACATTTGAGGACTGCATCTACTTTTTCAGAAGAGTTAGAGCAGTGGCCTAAATGAGCCCAGATAAGCAAACTAGTGGCCTAAATGCTCAGAGTCCATGATGCATAGTTTATTAAGTATGAAATCCATAAGAAATTCATTTTTTTTAGATGACTAAAATCCATAAGAAATTCATTAAACATATTCCAAAAGGAAAAATGGCATGTATGACTTTGGCTACTTCAGAAACACTATCTTGTTTCATTTAATCATCACATGTGATAAATGTGAAAGATTAATGACTGCAAGAAACTAAATACCTGAAAGAGTGTGATAACATTTGCACATGGGAAGCTATAGGATGAAAGAGCTGCTTTGTTGAACAATATCAAGAGCACTGCAGAGCAGAAGGGAAACAAATTAAAAGGCAAGCATAATACTAGACAGTCTCAAAAAATTTCCAATGCTAGATATATGCTTTGATAACATGCGACTAGAAAGAAATAAAGTACCAGTTCCAGAGGATTACACCAAATAGCTTACAATTTTTTCTCCCGTCCTAATTTCTTTTATCAAGTATAACTGAACAAAGAAAACGCCATTTGAAATTTTGTGAGTTATGTTTAATTATTGAGTCCTGTGAATAACCCAGAATTAATTGACGATTCTTTTCACACTAGAAGAGCTAAGTAATGTTTAATTATTGGTCATTCTGTGCTACATATGCCTAGGAGACAATCACTGTTCAGAAATGAGAGATTCAAAAATCCTAAGTTTAAAATCCGAGGCTAATAAGAATGCACTGAACAAAATTTAAAAGCTTTTCATTGGACACAGTTTATAGCTTAATCTCTACTTTCTACAATCACGAGTTCATAAACAAAGTATGCAAGTATCGCACCAGATTAAACCCAAACCAGTGAATGAAACGAGATAATACAAATTGGGAAAGAAGAGAAAGGTATTGCAAAGATTGGAGCTTTTTATTGCACACAGCTAGACCTCTAAAGAAACAAATTCAGTGCATAAAATTAAACCCAGAGGCCAGATCAATAAAGATACCGAAGAAAATTCATTTACGCTCAAGATCGAGGCATTTGTCTTGCATCCAATTCACTCAAGGATGTGTGAGTAAATTCTGGTAAGTACTAAATAAAACAACAAATTCAAAGTAAAAAAAGAAGAAAAGAAAAGAAAAAGAGTACAAGATTGAAACTTTCCTCTAAAAACACAGAGGCCAAGAACCAAAAATGCAAATACATCGACTGAAGCCAGATGCATCTTTAATTTCGACCGAGTGTTATTTTCCAAGTACCCCTGGACAGGCACAACCAACAGCTTGGACACCCAACAGCCAAGCATGATAGTCCCTGAGCTTCTCCACTCACCATGCCATCTAAACACCAACCACCCAACCAAGCACCAACAACCAAAAACCCGACGGCAAGGCTCTTTTCTCAAGCAACCCCGAAGGCAAGGCTTTTTTTCTTAGCAATCCCGACAACATGCTTTTCAGATATCCCAACCGGGAGTTATCAATTTTAGTCCAAGCAGCCTGAGCTGCCCCACCGCACGTTCCCGAGGAGAATGGCCAATCATGCTGCCCATCAATGGTCTCCGTCTGCCCAAACCCAAACAAACGTTCTTCCAAACCAGACACACATGGGCATTTTTTGCAACCATTGGAAGGGAAAGTTTTGATACCCTGGGGTACTTTGCCATGCAGCTTAAAATTGGCGACATGACAATCTCCTCCACAAGGAAAACAAATCAATCACTCCTAGAACCATCCCAACATGGAAACTCTATTGCAAGTAAACACAAAATTCCCAATGCCTGACTAGCTGGACTAGTCGGCTATGGGAATGGGGGCTACTAAAGTGGATATAAATAACCACTGTAGTAGCCTCTACATGGAAAATCATTAGGCCATCAGATCACACAATCACCCCTACAACGAAACTTAATCAAATAGCTCTTTCAATCTTCTTCGTATGGAAACCATACACCCTCATCAAACTCCAAATAGTCATCAATGCAACTAACAAGGAAAATCACAACCTACAGAGGCTCCCCACCAGTCCCTCTAACCGACATCACCTCGTTAGTTTTTCCTTGTTTTGTAGGGGCCCGTCGCCGGTACGGCCATCCAAAATGTTGTATCAACAACTTGATGCAACCCCGATCACCAATAAAGACCAAATCCCCATTTCCAACCTATTGGACTGGTTGGCCGTGAGAATGAGGGACTACTAGAATTGATATAAATAACCACCGTTGACCTATTCTCATTGGCCTTTATATGGACAATAATCAAGCAATTGTAGCTCGCCACGTGGCAATTTCCTCCATAAGGAAAACAAATCAATCACTCCTAGAACCATTCCAACATGGAAATTCAATTGCAAGTAAACATCAGATTCTCAATGCCCAACCAGCTGCTAGTTGACCATGGGAATGGGAGGTGGATATAAATAACCACTAAAGCAGCTTTTACATATCAAATCTCAAAATCACCCCTACAACGAAGCTTAATCAAATAGCTCTTAGAATCTTCTCCACATGTAAACTATACATGCTCACCAAACCTCAAACAACCATCAACGCAACCAACAAGAAAAATGACACCTTATTGGTATTAATGCTACCATATTGAACAAGGAGTCTCTCCCATAAAAAGGCCTTCACTGCCCCCTCAAAAGCCAAGTACGCAAATGTCTTCCGACTTGTTTGGCAAATGGTTTTGCCTTTGTTACTATAGTAGAAAATGATTAATGTGATATAAAGTTTTGAATTTTTTGTATGGAAAAGGAAAAATGTTTTGAAGTGATTTTTTTATTTTAATAGTAATAAAAAGTGAATGATGTGATATAAAAAGTGAAAAAAGTTTGAATGTTTTGATGTTGATTTTTTTTTTTTTTTTTGAGGGAAATGGTGCATGAACAGTAACAAAGGATGAAAAGGGTTGACAAACAAGGCCTCTTACTCTCTCCATTCAGTTTTTTCTAAGATACCTTAATGACTCAGACATCCGAGACTTCCTACTGAAATGCTGTCAACATGAAATAAAGCAAAATTCGACCCAAGTGAAAGTGGCTTTGATTTATTTCATATATCAATTCAGCATCCCATCATGACACGGGGAATCACATTTCTCACATAATTTCGCATCCAATTTACCATAACCAGTTTCATATGGTTAAAACCCTAATAATCCAATCAAAATTCAAATATTACACAGCAATTCAGAAGAAACAAGCTGATCAATTGCAACCGTAAAAACTTATTTAAAAGACTTCCAAACGCACTAATTATAAATTTAAACACAAATTTAACCTAAACGCTCTGCGTACCTGCGCAAGACATGTAAGAGATTGCAGCGTAGGCTCCTCGTTTGGTCATGGCAGACCCTTTGAAAAGCTTCTCATCGCCCTTGAGGAGTTTTTCTCGCTCTTCGTCTAGTTGAGGATCCGATATCGGAAGTATCAGATTCTTCGACGGGCTCGACGCCTTCAAAGACATCTCTGATCTCCCTCGACTCACTGATTCCTTCCCTCGTTCTTCGCCGGCGAATTTAGACTCTATAATTCAAATATCGACTCGGGAAATGGATCCGTTGAGTCAACGGCTGAATACATACACCAGCTTCCTTCCAGGCTTCCACCTTAAAACGAGTGCTACATACGATGTATTTAGAATTGGGCCGGGTCGGATTGTGCAAATATTCAAAATTAACAGCGTCAAGTTAATTTTTAGAAAGTGCAATTTAAAAACATTATTTTTAAAAATTTAGTTAAGCGTTTGGTAAAATTGTAGTTTAATTTTTAAAATCGTAGTTTAGCCTTTAAAATTGTGCATTTTCAAATTGCAATTTTTTAAAAACACAATCTCAAATAATTTATTTTTTACAATTTGGTTTAAAATCGTACTTTTTATTTATGAAATCACAATGGCAAACAGACTCTTAGTCGTAATTGAACTTGTTAAGATGGGAACATGTACTTAGAGACGTGTGTTCTAATTAATAAGGAGTAATGCTACACATACTTCTACTCTTATATTCTCACTCCCTAACGTGTATTTTTAAAATCAAAATTGGATTAAAATTTAATATTAAACTATCTCAAATTCATTGGTGATTTTAAAAATTATGTCATAGAGTGTGAAAGCAAAAGTATAAAAATGAAAGTCTTAAAACTGAACCCAGAGCCCATTCTATTTTATTATATATGGAGGTGAGCAACAGCACCACCTCCACTACTTAAGTTAGTAAAGTGTAGAGGTAAAAAAATGAAAAAGATAGATGGAGATTAAGGCATGAGAACATACTTAGGTTTAGTTTTCTACTGACCTTATATGGCTAAATATTATTTATGTCATATGCTTTTATAAGGCAATTGTCATGAATTCTGCCACCCTTTAATGAGTTGTCATTCCCCAATTTCTATTACATTGTTACTTTTCATACATGCTCCTTGTAAACTTGTGCTTCAAGTAAGCTGTGTTTGGGCAAGTTGTCAATTAGGCCGGTGGGAGCGTAGTCCACCATTTCTTTTACTCACAGTTTTGGCCCAATAAAAATTAGTCTTGTGGGCCTCTTCACTTAGCCCAATACAGTACTTCCATTCTAGCCCCCTCTACTAGGATAGGACAGCAGGTGAGGAAAAAAAAACAAAAAAAACAAAAGTTGAGTAATTAGGAGAACAAATAAATAATGATGTGATATCACTTGATTGGTTTATCCATTTCTACAAGAAGGTTTAATTTAATCTTTTAAAGGTTAGAGAGGGTAGATTATAATTTTCCTACAATTTATGTGCAGGAATTTGAATCTATTTTGACAATCCACAGTTTCTTTTGGTAATCATGTGGCACTTCAAACTTTCATATTATACCTTCATACAAGATACAACATTGTCTTTTTTTTTTTTTTTTATCTTTTTCTTTTTTTTATCTCTTTACTTCCGTTAATTTTTGTTTTATTTTATTTTATAGGGTTAAATACTTTATTAGTACATGAATTTACACATTTTTATTTTTGTTCTACCTGGGATTCAAATCCTATTATAAATGGTATTTGACTTATGGAAAAAGGCTAACTTAGTATCTACGTTAGGTTTTGTTAGCCCAAATTAACGAAGTGCTACGTGTCGTAACATAGAAATGCAACGTGTCGTCACATAGAAATGCCAGCTACTAATAAAGTATCATTTGATATTATACCTTCATACAAAGATACAACATTGTCTTCTTCTTCTTTTTTTTATTTTTTTTTTATCTCTTTGCTTCCGTTATTTTATTTTATTTAATATTTTACGTAAATTTCTACACTTTTAAAAAATTTGAGCTAATTTACCACTAAAATTTAAATATTAGAATAAAATTCAAATTTTATGGTAACATTCCACATTTTAGTATAAATTTAGTATGAGAATTAGCCCAAATTCTTGGGCTTACATTTGTATACCTGACATATATTTGACATAATGAGCTTATTGAACATTGGGTCAAAGCCTCTAAAGGAGACCATAATGGCCAACGAATTTCCTAATTTAATATTCCAATCCATGGAATATTTTAAACCCTAATGATCATGTCTTTAATTATGTCGAGCTTGATGAAAGGGGTTGACTTATGAAATCTTTCATAACATTTGTTTCTTTAAGTATGATTAAGAAAAATGTTTTAAGAGCAGAAAATAGAATTTAACTCAAGTAATTTGCTTAAGTCTTGGCTTCTATATTAATTTTACTTTAGTTCAAATGATTCTAAACCCCCCATTGTTTTAACTCCGTTGAGAAGATTACTTGCCAAATCTTTTGCTCATCTTTGCTCTTTCACTTTTTTCAGGAACTAAGGCGACCAAGATAGGAAGGAGGCCTAGATGTTTAGGCTTTCAGAAGTAAATTGCATTCATATATTTTTCATTCTAATATGTTATATATCATTCAGTATCTTTGAGTTTCTGAAAAATTAATATTTAAGTTTCTAGGTTAGTAGAATTTCAATAAATGATTATTAAAAATATTAGGGAAAACTACATTTTTTCCCCCATGAACTATAACACCTTGGCACTTTCCCCCCCTCATGAACTGTCAACTGTACTACTTTGCCCCCATAAACTACCATTTTATGTCTAAAACCCCATTCCGCCAGTCAAAGCCGTTAACTCAGACGGTCAACCTGTCACTTTGCGTCACTTTGCTCCCACAAACTACAACGCATTGTCACTTTACTTTAGTTTACTTCCATGAACTACAACGCATTGTTACTTTACTCTCATAAACTACAACGCATTGTCACTTTAACCGTCTGAGTTAACGACTTTGACTAATGGAATGGGGTTTTGGACACAAAATGGTAGTTCATGAGGGCAAAGTAGTACAGTTGGTAGTTCATTGAAGGAAAGTGTCAAGGCGTTGTAGTTTATGGGGCAAAATGTAGTTTCCCCAAAATATTAAATAAAATATATGAGTAATAACACTTGACACTTATTAATGTAAGTTGGAGAAAATTTCCTTCAAATTGGTTTGAATGAAATTTCTGTCCTAAGCCAAACCACCTAAAATCTGTGCTTCCTCTATTTTCTTTATCTCTCCTTAAACCTTTATTAGTTTCTATAGTGTGAAAGTGTAATTTCCCAAGAGTTCATTTATTATATTTATTTTATTTTAATTGATGTAACGTATTTTAAGTAGTAGCTAGTATAAAAAAAAATATTTGAATTGGGTTAACTGATATGATAAATAAGTACGAAAAATAACATTACTATTCCTTTAATAGACATTTATTTTTAGAGTATGTGATATATATTCATAGCGTTATGTTCTTATACATATAATATTAATGAGATTAATAGAACATTTAACATATGTTCTTAAAAAAATGTAGACAAATTTAACACAACATCTTGTCAGTGCCAGAAAAAAAGTTGTTCAACTGCGCAAAATTTAGTGTTAAGGCAATTGTGATAATGAAATCGTGTGTGAATGAAAAGAAAAGGCATCAACTTTGGCAAACACTTGAAATTTGTGGCATCTCAAGGACAGGCAAAGTTCAAAAGCTCAATCATAATCGTTGAACATGCAACAAAAACAAAACTATTTAGTAGTAAAAGAGAGAGAGAGGGCGTCGTTCAACGTACGAAATAAGGAAAGACGACTGAGAATTGTACGAATTTAGTAAAAAGTGGCACATACAAATATGATTATGTTCTGCCCTTGTGTCCTGACAACCCCTCAGCGACATGACGTTTTTGCGGCTGCTTGCGAGGAATTATGCGAAACCTTTGATGGAAGGAATCTTTATACAGTTTCTATTGTGGACTACAATCTCAACTTAGACGATTAATCTTGACTTTCAAAATCGGAATCAAAGCTAAATTGAAACACTTATAAACATGGTGGGTCTTTAGGTCCCTAAAGAAGGAGGCATATGCTTTTTCTTTTTGCTGTTGTTATTGGTTACTTTGGGGTAAATAAATAGACCCGCTAGCGAACAGGCCGGCTTAAGCTCGGTTAGAATAAATTTGACTTAGTTTCGATCGGTTTCATACACAAAGAAAAATTTAAAATTAAATGATGTGATTTATCTGATATACAATTAATTGTATCTGATATGTATCAAAATGTTTTGATAACTACCTAGCGCGTGAATAAATAACAAATTAATTATTTTACGTTGTCAAAAAAGTTGACAAATTAGGTTAGTATGCCACATCAAAGCTATTAAAATCATGACACGTGCTATTCATAATAAAATGTCTATAAAAAGTACTCTATAACATAGCCTAAAACAACATGAAAAGAGAAGAAAGAGAAAATATAAACAAAGATTTATGTGGTTCAGCAATGTGCCTATATTTATAAGAGAGTGCGTCTATATTTCATTATTAATGAGCGTTACAACATAGCATACTTATAGGAGAAGCCTAATTGCACGAACGTATTTTGGAAAACCTCAAAATACCCCAAAAATTCCCACTTCGTGAAGCTCCATTCACTCCGCTTAGACTATTAGCTAGGCCAACTAATAGTATTTTAGTATTACTTTTTATGCCTGAAAGAATATGAGCCGCTAATTCCGACATATATGCATATTTGGATTACTCTCGTGAAGCCAATAGGATGCCTCCATCTCTTAAAAAGCCTTTACTAAGAGTCTGTTTAGGATTGCTTTTAAGAAATAGAGTTTTTAAGTCAAAAAAAAACTTTTGAGTAAAAGCTTCGTTTTTAAGTTTTTGTCAAAAGCGCGTTTTGACAATTTTTAGGCTTTTTGGACCCTTAAAATCGCTTTTAATTTTTTTACCAAACAAAACTTTTTTCTTCAAACAGGCTTTTTGAGTATTAAAAACACTTTTAGGCTCCTTGAATACAATCTCAAACATGCCTTTAAGTCTTAGAAGTTATATGCTACATGTGGCATCTTTTGGGTATATGTACAACCTGTATAGTTTAAGTTTACATATATAATGACATTATCTTTCACTTATGAAATAAAAGTTTTGGTATATAATTAGTAAATGTGACTTTGTAGTTTCAAAAAGAAAAATTATACATGATAATATTCCGTTGTGAGGGTATGAGATACTCAAAAGGGGAGACCCACCCCTCCATTGAAGGGATTGTCGTGAGGGTTTATAGGCCCTAATTAAAGAGTTCAAATATGACTTAGAAAATTAAGAAAGTAAATTGAAATTGCGCGAAATTTCATTATGTTTTATGTGTGCACTTATTAAGGAAATTAGGAACATGCAACATCAATGTTCCAAAAACATAGACCGTTGGATTGGAATAGGACGTGTCATATATAGTTGAGTGAATGAGGTCCTGTCACAACGATGCGTATGTTGAAAGGTTCATTGGATCGTGTCTATACAAAATTGGGTAATATTTGACTTATAGAGACATAGTTCAATGGTTCTTTACCACGTGCCCTACGTACGAAGAAAAACCCATTAGAATTCAATGAATGAGAAGGATGTTTTACCTATATATATATATATATATATATATATATATATATGTTACCAATTGTATTTGCACCATAGTTGAGTGTCGTATCCTCAAAGGCAAGCCTCGTTTCAAAATAAAGTTGCCATTGCTTGTAATGCATCCATCTTCGTGATAAGACCTTACGAGGAATGTCTAATTTTTAAGAAGAGATGAATATAATCATTTAATTAATATGCTTAAATTTTCTTAATACGTAGAATATTTATTGAAGTAAGATGATGAATATTTGAAGGAAACGGAATTTCCTAAAAGCTTAAGTTTATATATAATAAGAAATTAATTTAATAATTTAATCAATATTTTAACATATTTCACTTTACACACTACAAGAATCAATTTTTTTGGTCACGGACCATTAGTAACATGTATATGGTGTTAACACGTTACTAAAGTTTAGCAACGTATCTATGGTAACGTATCTGGCGGGTTGTGAAATTGGACGTAACTAATTCAACTTTTGTAACGTGTTATATTCTGACACGTTACCATTTGGTAACGTGTCAGAATATGGCACGTTACAATTGATTGTAACGTGTTGTTTTCTACCACGTTACCATGTGGTAACATGTACATGTCAATTAATTGCTTCATATTAGTTGTGTTCTATCCACTTACGCTCTATTTGTTAATATATTTTAGAGGGTGTATATATAAATGTTTTGTAATAATAATAATAATAATAATAATAAAAATGTCTTGAAAACACATTAACAAGCACACCCGGCCCCTACAAAATAGGATTGAAAGAAATTCATCTAATTCAACTTATTAAATTAACATATATATGTCCTTAAAGTAAAGTATATGACTTTTACATATACTTTTGATTATAGAATTAGCAAATCATGATTAAAATATATATTGATATGCATGTGGGAATCATGTAGATAGGAAGACAAATATTATTACCATGGGGGCATGCATGCACTTTATGAATCATGATCTACTCACGCTGACAATATGGGGATGAGCTAGCTACATTGTACAGTGTTTAAATTGATGATGAACCGCCAGCTAAGGGGTTCCTCAATAATTAGCTTCATTTTTGAACTATATTGCCAGTTCGATCCAGTCATGGGTTCCACCACACGAGGGTGCATGAAACAAGCAGCACTGCAGCAGCTAGAACCAAAGTGGTCCAACTCTGTCTCACTGTATCTCGAACCACTCTGGTCTCGGTCTCCCTTCCGGGGCTACAACGCACGTGCCCTTCCCCACCATCACGTGCACTTCACAAGCTCTACTACAATTTACTCGATCTCCCATGGCGCCATTGCTGCGTCCTGCAATGTTGGAACATATACCAAACGTATAATTTTGCTGTTGGGTGTTCTGTCTATATATATATACGACATATATATATATATATATAATATTCTCTCTCTCCCTCTCTCTCTCTCTCTCTCTCTCATATTATTGGGTTGGAATTGTAGAATCAACGTCCGACAAAAAGCATAGTTATTAATTTAATCTAAAAACAAAGAGTGCTTTAAAGTATCAAAAACCATTATAATAAAGAAGAAGATCAAAGGAATGTTTTAGTACCTATTATCATGGAGGTTCTTGAATGATAAGAGTGCATGCATCATGACGCTTGACGGGGGTCTGCCGACATATTGGGCATGTTTCTAGTTTGAACTATTCATGTGCAAACATGTAATAACTAATTATATTTATTTATTTATGTTTATATATATATATAATAAACGTGTTGTGCACTTGGGTTCATGTATATATAGGTTGAATTCATGGTCAACTTGCAGTTCTACAACTGCTTTAGCCGTTTTATTAACAGTGGATCATACCTGATTTAATTTTCATTGTTTATTAATTTTTGTGGATTTGATTTGGGTCCAATTAGCTTAGTTAATTAAAATTAGATCGGTTGGGATTAAAAGACGTGTCTCTTGTGTCTTGTTATGGGACAAGTTCAAAGACCAATTGGTTTTCATTAGTTTTACCATATATATATATATATATATATATATATATGATATGCTAATCGGAAATTAATTAATATATGATTTGCTAGCTAGAATATATTCTAACAGGCCAGGTTGCTTGTATTTGTAGAAATGACTGAAGCAAATCCATTAAATAGTTGGATATTGATCACAAGCACATATATATTCTCAAACCTTTTCAAGCTTTAAAGAAAATCTGAGTGTACATGTTTTATCATCTTATGTTGTTCGATCGATCTGTTCTAATGTAGACGACTTCAGATGATCATAATTAATGTTCATATATATATATATGGCTAGCATGAGCGAAAAGATTAGAAATGTTAACTCAGTCCATATATGTCTTTTAGCATCCCAGTCCTATATTAAAAAGATGAATAGTCAACATAAAGTGGGTGAGTTATAAAAAAGGTCCTGGATATAAAGTTCCAAGTTGATTTCTTATATATACTATACTAGGCAAGACTGTAATTTATAAATAATTACAGGAAGCTTCAACTGCAACTTAGCTAATTTTTTTGGAGTGATAATACGGTTGTACGTGACCAGCGTTTTCCTTAGGTTGTACAAATGGTATCACAAAGACATCATAGATTAAAGGGGAAGAGACTGTGACACCTAACAATCCAATATTAGGAAGACGAATAGTGCGCTTACATAGAATTAGGGTATGTTTGGGTGTACGTTTGAGAGGCCTAAAAGTGTGTTTAACACTCAAAAAATTAATTTCAAGAAAAAAAATACCCATTTGGAAAAAAAAAATTGAAAGCGTTTTTAAGGGTCCAAAAAGTCAAAAAATAAAACTTTTGCCAAAAAAAATTTCTTGACTTAAAAGCGTTATTTCTTAATCCCAAACAAACTCTTAGTGAATTACAAAAGAGCTCATAGGTGTTATTCAGGACGATTATGACTCTAAAGAGGTCTAATTACAACTTGACTAATCTAAGTAATTGGTTAGTGTAAGTTTTCTCTTATTGTAAGAATGAAAATGAATAAAATTTGAAAATTTGTTTTATGAGATCTCAAATCCAATCTGCCTATTCTGTCAAGCACATGCGAAGGCAACATTAATTTGTTAATTAAGATCATATTGATCTACTAATCTACTCCTGGGGCAAATGATTTTCCCAAACTAAAATCACATTTAATTAAACAAAACATAACACAAGAGAGAGAGAGAGAGAGAGAGAGGGGGTTGGGGAATCCGGAGGCAGAGTAGGTTAAGAGTTAAAGAGAGGGCGAGGTAGGCACGTTTGGTGTACCCTTTCCTCCCTTGTCTATATCACTGCCACTCTTTTACCCGACCCAACTTCCATGCTGTCCCCATCTTCCACTCGACATTCGTCATTTTCATCTCTCTCTCTCTCTCTCTCTCTCTCTCTCTCTCTCTCTCTTATAGACACTCATATATATATATATGTAAGTAGTATACTTCATGATCCCCAATAGGAGCTCCATTTACATTAAGCTTCATAGCTCTAGAGCTTAATTTCGTGGCTCCATATATATTTGATTTATTGTGTTTCCTTTTTGGTATATGAAATGGAGCTCCAGCTTGGCCTGGCCCTTCCAGTTCATCACAGCAATCCAGTAAAGGGTTTCGACCTAAATCATGAGTTTATTAATGGATCCAAAGAAGCGGCTCTACTCCTCAGCTCGGAGCCATGGAGCTATGGGGGTTGTTTGGGTACCCAAAAATGCTTTAAAAACAAACGTACTTCCGATGAGGCCTTTGGAATGATTGGAGACTTGCCACCACCATTCCCCCTCATGCTGTGGAATGGCCACCCAAACGAGGACGATGATCGCAAAGCCCAAAAGCATAGAACCTCTTGCACCATTCACAAGTAAGTTTATATATACATAAGTACTATATATCTTTATTTAAAGCACTCATTAATATTAATCAATATTAAAACTCAAATATAATAGAGACTTTGAGGAGTTCTGAATCTCCATATTCCATAATGTTTGCAGTAATTATATTTTTCTTTCTTTCTTTCTCTTATTGGAAATACAGCATAGATCTAGAGCTAGGTTTGTTCCTAATAATTAATCATCCATAATTTGGTTTTCTCTTGTTTCATTTTGTTGGTCGGATTAAATAAAATGGAGATGAACAATTTTATAGTTTAGATTAAATTTTACAGATCTAATAGTGTATATATTTCCCTGTGATGTTGCGCCATTCGCCTTAAACACAATTTTTCCCAAATAAAGGATATTATGTGTGGAATTGAACATATCTAGCTTGCTAATAGTGAATAGTGAATAGTTTATTAAATTTAATGAATCAATTGCGTTTGGTGAATTTATTTATTTATTACTTTCAGTTTAATTATTAAAAAAAAAAGAAAAAAAAAAAAAAGGAACATTTGAATGATAAAGAATTTCTAGGAAACAGAATTGAATGCTCATTAAAAATCATGGAAAAGTTTGAAAAAGAATTCAAGCTGAATTTGCTTAATTAGACTAGTCTAGTTAATGCAAGGCACCCAACAAATAACAAGAGGCTTAATTAGTTCTTTGATTTCATGTTTGCTTCTCATGATTTTGTTAATTAGAGAACGTAATGCTAGAAATTACACTTTTATCCCATCAGTATTCCACGTACGGTGAGCCATTGGATGGTTTAGATTGATATATAGAACCTGAAAAATCCACATATGCATGAAATATTATTGACAATTAATTGTTTCAAAAATTAGGAAAGAATTGGAAGAAAATCATGTTGTGGGGTGGCCTCCCATTAAATCATGGAGGAAGAAACAGCTCCATCAGCATCAAGGAGGGCAGCAGATTAAGAATGACCCAACGGCTAGGAGAACTGGTGGATCAAACTCATTATATGTGAAGGTCAAGATGGAGGGGGAGGCAATAGCAAGAAAGATTGATCTAAGGCTCTATCACTCCTATCAGACGCTCACCAACACCTTGATCAGCATGTTTGCTAAATGTAAGTGAGCAAATCTCAAAACACAACGTCGTCGTTTAGTGGGTTAATTTGGTACTGATCTTGGGTTTTACTATATATGCGCAGACCCAAAAATGGATAAAGATGGTGCAACCTATACACTCACCTATCAAGATGATGAAGGCGATTGGCTGCTTGCAGGAGATGTTCCTTGGCAGTACGTATTTTCTCCGACTCAATCTATTAAAATAACATGTACACGTGTAAGGTTAATAGAGTAAATCGGAGGAATGAGAAAAACTTTGTACAAAAGAAATTATTTGTCTAGCATTTTCTTACCTGAGATGTGTTTGGTGTCATTTTTCTACATAATTTTCTTTTTTTAAAAAAAAAACAAAATCCACCATTGAATCAGTTCTAGCATTTTCTTACCTGAGATGTGTTTGGTGTCATTTTTCTACATAATTTTCTTTTTTTAAAACAAAATCCACCATTGAATCAATGCTTCAATGGTGAATCTCTTGTACGACGAAGATGGACAGAAGATGTGTACTTAGGATTTTTATCTTCTTAGTTTCCTCTAATTATTACTTTTAAAGAACGAAATGGAGTCATAATATGAGAAATGCTATAAATTTCATTTTTATTCTAAAATGCTGACGTTGCAGTTTCATTGGTTGAGATTGTCAAGTTACCATTGTGGGATTGTTGTAGGAAAAAAAAAACATAGTATTTAGCATTACTAGGTTGTTATTATTAATTCTGTGCTGGTTAATTTGTTTTTAAAAAAAATTATAAGGTTTATAACCCATTTTTTTATTATTTTATTTTGCAGAACTTTCATTGAGTCAGTGAAGCGTTTGGAGATACTAAGGACTGGGGGTTGAGGTGGATAATAATAATATTGCTATTGTGGATTTGATTTTTCTTAATTATGTAATAGTTTAGCAAAAGCATATTATGGAGATGTTGTAATAATTAAGTGATTGCTAAAAAATATATATATATAGCTTCTGCTATATATCCAGCAGAAAAGAAAAGGAAAATGGAGAGACGAAGCACAATTGCTTGTTTATCAGCCATTTGTATTAATTGCTTGGATTTTAAGTAACCAAAAGAAAAACTATATGTGATGTTGAATGTATTTTTAGCTGTATTGTTAAGTTTGAATTGAATTCTATTCTCTTATATAAACAAAAAGAAAAGAGTAGAATGATGCTATTGTTCGAATTTTGTTATATGGACCTACATAAATCATATAACTATATATTTTATATTGCCAAATAAGGTATGAGCGGTGTCAATAAGGTCGTTCATTTGCAATAATATGACCGAAGCATTGACACATCTCTGAATGCACGTTTTTGGTTATGTCACGTGCATAAAGTGGTGCGGGCTAAATATTGTGTGTAGAGACCGATTTAAAGGAAATTATTTATTATGATGGGTGAAAATAAAATTTGAGCTTTATATATATAAAATATGTGCAAGACCCCATTTTTTTTTTTGGAAAAAAAATCTCATGAATTCATGTCACCATGTTATATGATTAAACCAAATCATCTAAGATTTAAGATGATGTGGTGCACAAATGTAGAAAAAAGAAATTAATATTGTTATTCTAATCATAATTGACGAAGCCTTTTTTTTTTCTTGAATTCATTGGTAATTTTTGTTTTAAAAAAATGAATAATAAATAAATAAAAGATGAAAAAATAACATTTATCTATTATAATATGATACTTCGTACAATCAATTTTACTGCATCAATCATGAGTAATGCTAAAAGTTTTTTTTTTTTTTTTTTTTTTATTTAAATGGAATCCAAACTTGTATTACTCAAAAACGTTCTTGCTCAACAAGAAAAATCTCCTAGATACATGTAAGGCATGCCAGAAACTAAGATTGCTCTTCATTACAACTCAAAGCAAACCTTGCAAGGTGGTGGGCAGCCTCATTGCCTATTCTTCTGACATGTTTTGCTTTCCAGTGACCTGCCGTATTGAGCAGGAGCTTGGCCCTTTCCACTAAATGACCGTAGCTCCCCATGCAGGTCGAGTCTCATCGTAAAGCTTATTAGGTCTCTCTTATGTCTCTCCAAGAATGATGTAACTCTTAAAATCACTATTAAACTTGTGATTGATCATTATTAGATTTTAATCAAAATTTAAAAGCTATCTCATTTTTAAAGGAACACAAGAAAAACTTTTAAAATTACTCATCAATCATATGCCATGGTGGATTAAATTATTAATGCCACGTCATTAAAAAGAGTTTGGTGTGAGTGAGGTGGCCGCCCCCTTCTAGTCCTAGACCAGAGAATTAAAGATTAACAAGAACTTTCCATAAAGATGAGTTGGGCCAAAAAGTTTGACCCGGCCCTAAAAAGATGCCATTTCTCCTTTTGCTTTTGAAAAAATTTGTATAATATATTTGGGCCATAAAGTTTCACTTGCCCAGTTGCCCTTATTGAAACAAAAAATCTTAGCCCAGTTGCCCTTATTAAAACAAAAATCTTAGCCTATAACCCACTGAACAAGCTTTTTTATTTTTATTTTTTTATTTTATTTTTATAACATGTCCACACAAGGGAAGCGATAGCGGAGATTTAAATTAGTGACCTCCACTTCATAAAACGTGATCAACAGACGGTTGAACTACATCTTGAGAACACTCAACGAGCATTCTAACTATAAATATGATTAATTTAAAACTAAACTTTACAATAGAGTTGAAAATGTGTGTTTACAGGAAGTTTTTAGTTTTTTATATATTAATTAAATTTTAAATATTAATATATTTCTTATTCATTGGTCGATCAAAACTTCCTGTTTGTCCTGGCCATTGGTAACTCACGAACTCCCACTCCCCAGCTCTGCACCCCTCTTCAACTTCTAGTTGGCAGGTTTTAATTCAAGCTTTTCAGGATCTTGAGATTTTTTTTTTTCCCAATCTTTTGATCGGGAAAAAGTAAAATACTCGGGGTTTGAAAGCTCCATTTCACAAACAGGCAAGCTGTTTGATGCAATTCCTCTGAGAATCTTGAATATGTTTCCTCGCTAATAGGAGCAATCTCAACCGGACTTGGACCAGCTACCGAGACTAGAAATCATTTTCTTTAAATTTCTTCTAGACTATTTCAAGCCCTTATGCAGATTGATATATTTGAAGCAGTAGTGCAGAATCAGCTTCATGCAGGTGCTGTGAGTTGCTCTATGAAATTTGATAGTAGGACAGTGTGTTCCACCAGAATCAGATTGAGCAATCACATGTGCCACATATTCTTGCAATGGGCTACCATGGCCTTACCTACCAAGTTCTTGCATGCGGTATGAGCTCATGATGCAAAGTGCCAAGGTAAGAAGGGCGATGATATAGGCTGTATTAAGTGTTTCTAACTCAGAAAGTAGTCAATTGTTGTATTCAATTTGTGCAGCCTCTACTTGCAAATTAATCATAGAGGGTTTGTCTTCTTTTGGGGAAAGCAAGATATCATATATGTTAATTCTCTAGATTAATAATTAATAAAGAAACCATATATTAAAATAAAAAAAGGTTGTCTTTATATCTATGTTTGCATCTTGCTTGGATGTTTCTGCAACGACCTTCTAGAGGAACCAGTCTTTTATTGGCTAGGCACTAGGAGTCTAGGACCCAAACTTTGACTGTGACTGACATAAGCTAGTTTAGATACAGGAAAAGTTAACGTTAGCCATGAGAAATTAACCTTTGATTGGTAAGACTTAAGTTGACCTGCTCCAAAGGGAATTGAGAACTCAGCTGGATATGGATACTGGGATTGATCTAACGCGTTTCAGCAGCATGTTAGGTTTTATATTTATGTTGGCAAATTCATGCGTGAAAATATGGGGTATTTGGGTTGTAATTTTGTAGTATTTAAGTTGGGGTTGAGTCTAGTTTAAAAATTAGTTCCAACATACCCAAGACGTTGCTTGAATCACTCTCGACTCCCACTCAGAGCGAACCAATGCGAAGCTCAAACCGTCGACTCTCACTCGAGCGAGCCAATGCGAGGCTCAAATTGAGAGTTCGCTCAACCCTCGCTCGAGCGAGTTTGCAGTAAATTAAGTGTTTCTATATGTGCATGACTTTTCATATATAATCCAGGTTTTGCTCATTCTATATAAGCCTTACTTTGCACAATTTTTCAAGTGAGAGTGCGGCTGTTCTTTGACCATGGAGAGAGTTCTACACTCTCTAAATCTAAACTGAAATACAAAATCTCTCTCTCTATCTTTTTTAAACCACAAAAAACCTTCAGCCTCTACCAATTTGGTAGATTATCAATGGAGTTTCGGGTTGGACGAAGCAAAGTAGACGAAATTATATAGAAGAAGACCAGAGTTTTGGAACCACTGTAGAGACAAATGGCCGGGTTGTTTGTGGAATTGCAAGTCTGTGTCTACACTACAAAAGTTTTGCAAATATAGATTGATTATAACTATTAAATGAAAATTTCCTGGGATTGGTTGATTGTTGCTTCCAAACATCCTTTGTTTTTTACACCCCTAATGCTGGTTTGGAGTCGTATTGCATTTTTTTTGTCACCGCATTTGGTGTACTGTATCTGTATGTGAATCCTGTGGCGGCCCATTTGGTCAGTGTCATATAATAATTAATTGACTCGTGGTAGATTTGCATATCTAGCATTGAAATGGATGTTTAACCATAAATAAAAGCTGATAGCTTACTGAAAAAATAAAAATATCCTTTAAATATAATTAATTAAATACTTTCAAAAAAAATTGAACAGAAAATAAAAGGAGAAAACTACCTCTTAAATATCATTTCCCATTCAAATGAACGGGAAATGATTCGGTTCAAAGATATGCCACCTGGAGTACAATATGTCATTATATATTAAAATACTGGCAATTTTTCTTCGATAGCTTTGTTTAACCACCATTTTCCTACAGTCAACGGAGACTCATAAAACTCGCACTATGGTATTATATTTGAATTTCAAGGCTTTGTTTTTTCTTCTTGTTTGATTGGGTGTTTATCATCTTCAGTTTGCAGCTGGCCATGTCCTTATCTCTGTCTGTCTCTCTCTCTCGCGGTTATTTCTGTGCGTGGCCCTGTCTGTGCATGTGCACGTGGGTGTTGCTGTTGCTGCTGCTCAGTAATGGAGGTGGTCTGGAGAATCTCTTTTCTTCTTCTCTGTGCTTTTCAGCTTGTTTCTGCACAACAAACGACTGATGCTGATGAAGGTTCTCTAGTTACGAATTTCAGAATCTTTACAAGTTCAACTTCATTTTACGTACCCGGTTACTGTTTCTAACTACTGCTTTTGTCGATCAGTGGCTGCCCTCAACAAGATTGTAAATTACTGGAACTTAAGAAGCAAATTGAATCTTACTATTGACCCTTGTGCTCAGAGTGCATCATGGGCTCCTGAGAATGCAAATCCCCGTGTGGCTTGTGACTGTGGCGGCAACACCTGCCACATCACCCATTTGTAAGTTCTCCATCATTATTTTTCAGCTGTTTCATATACTCTTCTTGTGTTTATGGAAGTTTCCAATTTTCACTTGATGCAGGAAGATATATGCTTTAGATATTTCTGGTGAAATACCCAAAGAACTATTTCTGCTAAAGGAGCTGATGGACTTGTGAGTGATCAACTCTTACGCTTCAAGCACTCTTTGTTGCTTCTATCATTCTATGTGATTGAGATTTGCAATTTGGGTAATGATGCAGGAATCTGGGTCAGAATGTATTGAGCGGGCCCTTGCCAGTTGAAATCGGACAATTATCAAATATGCAATACCTGTGAGACTGATAACTGCTAAACTAACTTCTTATTATCGTACTGCTGTACAGTTATTAAGAATAGATAAAATAAATCCACAGCTTTTATTTTATTTTATTTTTTTTATGTGTGAGATGTATTCATACTTGTTCTCTTTATGCTGAATGATTGAACAGTAGCCTGGGCATAAACAATCTGACAGGTCCAGTGCCTTCAGAGCTTGGTAATTTAGCCAAGTTGATTTCCCTGTAAGCACATAGATGCAGCTTTCAGATGCTCTTTAATGTTTTTTTTTTCTTAAGCCTTCTGTGAATCCATTTATTAGAACTTAATTAATTTGTAAAGTTTCTATCATGTTACAGAAGTTTTAGCTCAAACAATTTCTTTGGACAATTACCTGTTGATCTTGGAAAATTGACCTCCTTACAGCAGTTGTGAGTTTTATCCTTATTTGCCGACCTTGAAGTAACATCTTTCTCTTAGCTGTGTGATCTCATTTTTAACCTGTATTCTTTTCAGGTACATGGATAGCAGTGGAGTGAGTGGACCAATACCCCAAGAACTTGCAAACTTAAAATCCCTTCATACTCTGTACGTATTTCTCTTTTCATTATAGTGGTACATTGTGGTTTTCAAAAATATCGAAGAGTTCAATTCTATTAGTCGTAAATTCATTTGTTGGTTGATTTTTTCTTGTTTCAGGTGGGCATCTGATAATCTCTTTACTGGAAAGCTTCCAGAATTCCTTGGGACTCTTACAGAACTCAAGGACCTGTATGCATGGAATTCCTTAGCATTACAATATTTTCAAAATTGGAGGTTTCATTTCATTATGGTATTTAACATGTAGTCTGTTGACTGAAGCACTTTCCCTTTCACAGGCGACTTCACGGTACATTGCTTGAAGGCCCAATCCCAAGCAGTTTTGGTGCTCTAATTAAGCTAGAGAATCTGTAAGGCCTCCTCAATATGAGCTAATATGTTTTGCAGTGTCTATTTTTTTTTTTTTTTTTTATACTTAGTTTTGCAGTGTCTTATGCATTACTAATTGTTGCTAGAAGATTTTATTTTTCCCTTGTACAAGCTTTTCTGGTCTTCTTTGTCATATCTATTTTCCCTACATGTAGTTTTGGGGTGTGTGGTTGGCAGGGATGGAGAAGTGATGAGGCTCATAGCCTAATCACAAAACTATCTAGTATACAATCAGGATAAGCCATCAATTTTTTAGCCTCTGGCCATTCTTTTATAAAGCTTCATTTGCAGCCCGGAACTCCGGTGGCTAAAAGTTTGATTTGTGTGGTCTAATGAAGTCTAGGAGAGGTTTGAGAATGAAGGTTTTCTGAAAATCCTGCCTTATGATGCTTATATAAACCTTAAGAAACTGAGGTTGAATGTGCAAGTCAATTAGAGAAAAATTATATTTGAGGCCGTGACATTCGAATGGGAGTAAGTTTCGTTTGAATGCGTTCTAGGCTTTCATAGCTTATAGCATGCGGCATTCGAATGGGGAATGAATGTCGTTATGACCAGGTGTCTTGAATCTAGTTTGATGACCATGGCGTTCGATCCTTTCTTCGATCGTGATTGCAATCGGATGTCTATGTGGGTCCTTGTGAAACACTTTCATTTGACCGACTTGCAAATGGGGCTCTCAGTAGTATCTCGTGAAACATAGTGATTTAGCCTCATTAGAACTTGGAGCGATTGCCCTTGCGATCGAGCCTCTCAGGAGCTTGAACTTCCTTGAAGAGCTCCGTTTGATCGGCTTACGATCGGGACATTCTAGAACTCAATTATTGAAGTGTATTAGGATCTCATTCGAACGCCTTCCGATCAGGTTGCAAACGGCTTCTAATCTTCAGTTTAATCTTCAATCTAAGTACCAACTTAACCACTAAACCTAGACTAACAACCAAACCCGTTTTGACACTGATTTGTCAACATAAACCTAACAGGGTGAGAGATCTTATTGCTTTCATTGCACTTTAGACTGCATTTTTGCTAAAATACATGATTTTGAATAAAGTTTCTGTAGAATATACTGAATATTCACTTTTTGTCAGCTTGTCTTGTAGTGGTATTTGTGTTTTTGCTTTTCATTTCTGATTCATTCATGATTATTTTTTTTGTACTAAATTGGAATTTCTGGTTTTCTTATGATCCTATAGGAGAATTGGTGATCTTAGTAAGGAAGACTCTACTCTTGATTTCTTGGAAAAGCAGACAAGTTTGTCCATACTGTAAGATGCTCTACATTTTAGATCTTACTAAACAAAAACTTAGATTTTTTCCACTAAATCTTTTATGTAGAACCTAGACAAACTTTCTCGACTTGTTTTGCAGATCATTGAGAAACTGCCGAGTGTCTGGTGAAATTCCAGAACGGATTGGCACATTTGCTAAGTTGCAATACTTGTAAGAAACATCATATGTTTGTTCATATGATCAGGCATTCGCTTATTTATGTTTCTTTGTTCTGTTTTTATGAAGTAGTAAGGGTTTTTTCACCTATTCTATATAAAGTTTTCACAATTTTTGTGTCTCTAAAGGACTTTTGCTGATTTTTCGTTTTGTCTTTTAAGCTTCTGATTTCTGCCTTATCTTACTGAAATGAAATCACTCTGACAGGGACTTAAGCTTCAACCAGTTGACTGGCCTAATACCAAACTCATTCCAAGATTTTTCTTTGTTGCAATATCTGTAAGTAATTTTGGCTCTTTGACATTCCATGTTATAGACCAAACCTTTAAGAGAATCAAACAGAAATTGCTGGATTGAATGTTAGCATTTCAATGTTGTTGACTCATATATCTGACTTGGTGTGAAAATATATTGAAATTCTCTCCACTAGAAAATCTTGATTACTATTTTAGTTCGTTCTATTATCTTTCTTTTATTCTAATTAGTTGAGGTGAAATTCTTAAATGAACATGTTTCCTACCTATTATCCTTGTGAGCAGCATGTCAGCAAGCTCAGTCATTTTATGGCAGTATTAAGAAATATTTTTTTTGATAAGTATCAGTATTAAGAAATATATTAGTACAGGACAACATAATTACTTTCCTACTTGAAAGGATCAATAATTGTTCGAAAGATGAAGCTAAAAATTCTAAATCAGGAAAATTGGATTCACCCAACATCTCTATACGTGACCCATTCGAACATATTTCATATGATTAAGTCAAATACATAGTCATATATTGGTGATGCAAGCTGGAACCATATCACAGGCTTTGTTTCTTTGAAATAAAATTGCATTCACTTTGACAAAAGATTCTTTGATAGATCATATGCTTTTGACAGTTTCCTTCCTTTGATTGCTAAAAGAGGTATACATAATTACCATGCATTCTATATTGTTGCTATAAGAATTTCCTCATAGAGATAATCTCTTCATATGTCTCAGATATCTTGGAAACAATAACTTGGGTGGACAGCTGCCTGAGAATATTACAAGTCCAATGCTCATTGCATTGTAAGTGCAACCTTCAACTTAGGCTTATCCCTTCTTCTCGTTTCATATTAGATATTGCTGAAAGTATTAAATTATGTGTAGAGAATAGACATTTTTGTATCTCGATGAAGGCCCCACTCTTTTCTTTTCCATCTGGTAAAGGAAAAAGATGTCTTAAACATCAGTCACTGTTGGTCACGGGGAAATCATACAGTAGGAACCTGGCTCTAATTTGAGCTAGATAAGTTAAATAACCAAAATGAAACAAGTAGTTTAGTTCAAAATAAATTTGGCATTGCCAATTTATTCAGCAGTACATTTGACAGTGATTATTGCTACTCTGACTGCCAATATTGCAGAGGTGATGTCTTTAATTCTGCTTATGATGCTTTATAAGTGATTGTGAAACAGAATGCAAGACAATTAAGTCACTGTTAAGATTTAACTGATTTTTTATAGAATATTTCAAGTTCCTTTTATGAAGTCTGAGGCAGGCCAAGACCTGCTAAGGATAGATAAACCCAAAGGATTCAACCAAATGAATAGTCATGGGATGCCACTTTATGCTCCTTCATTAAGGTCTTGAGCTGCTATTTATGAATATTAGTCAAGAATGGATATCTTTTGACCGATCTATAATAAGTGCAATTTACTATAAATGCAATGCTCTTGCTAGGCCTGAGCCCTGTTGTAAGAAAATATCCGTCTTCTTCGGCCTTGGAGAAGGTGCATGAAAGTCTTTTAAAAAGATAAATTTTATGACCATAAGAATAAGCATTTAATGTAACCTGCTCTAAAGTTATTGAATCTTGTCAGAGCTTTGTATCTGTCAGAATACAATTAATACTCTGGTCTATGGACAGAGATGTCTCCTTCAATCCCATCACTGGCAATCTACCTCTAGATTTTGCAAGAGGAGGATTTTCAATGTAAGTAAATCTTCCCTTTTTCAGCTCGTAAGTCTTCTTGCTTGATACTGTGATAAGGCAGAAGTACTGTGATCCTGTGGCATCCTTTAGCAAGAACTAACTACCTTTTCTTATTCAGGAATGTTATTGGAACATCCATCAATGCAAATAGTTTACTAGACGGGTAAGTTTTTTCTTTTCTTCAATGGTAAGTTAGTATTATAAATCAACAGTTGCTCCACTCTTACTTCCGTATCCTTCTCATCAAGTTAACAGACCAATATCATCTTTGGAGACATTATGTTTGTATCTTTCGAAAAATACGATTTGGGCCCCAAGTTGTTATTAATTCAGTTTACCAAAGACAATATTGATTAACAAAGTTATCAACTTTAAAACCAAACACCACATATATCGATACCAAAATCAAATCAAACGTAAAACAAATCAATACAGAGATTTTGGTAACGAAATGAAACCACTCCGAAAACCAGCCAACTCCAAAAGTATCCACTATAGACGACTTGTATTACAAATTGTTCTTACTTAGTAAACTGACTCTGAAAACCCAATTCGTAACCCCAGCAAACGGCACATTCACTTCTCACTGCACTGGTTCCAGAGCCTCTAGCCTTCTTCTATATGGATTACCTTCATGAATGAACCTCGTCCACTTCAAACCAAAACTCTGGTGGTTGTAGGCTTTTCTGTGGTTTGATTGGAAAAGAAGAAACCAGGAGAAGTTTATTATCTGTTATGGCTCAAGATTGATGGTAAACTTCTCTCATAACAAAGGAATATTGCCTCTCTAGGTGTTTGAAAGTTGTAGGTTAAGAGACTTATATAGAATGGGAGAAAACATGACTTTTTAAGCTGAGTTGGCTAGGGTTTCACAGTTTTCTCGCTGGCAGCGTTTGAGCACGGTCAACCGTGGTACAACCTGGTGATTCTGAAACTCGTAATTTTATGCATTGAAGACTTTCGTTCGAACAGGTTGCAACCACCCTTGCAATCATGCCTCTCAAAAGTTGAAATTTTGAAGCCTTGAAGTACTCGTTTGAATGGCTTCCAACCGAGAATCCAACTGAGCTGTTCTGTCCAGAATTTCAAATACTCCATTTGAAGGGCTTCCAACAAAGACTTCAACCGAGTTGTTCTGTCCAGAATTTCAGACACTTATTAACAGTCCATTTTGACCTAGTAAACATCAGATTTGTAAAATTTTCGTAAGTACAAATTTGAAGTCCTTTGAATCAGCTTTCTAACCCACCAAGCTTTCCTTCATCTGATGTCGAAATCAAAAGATATGACTATTTTACTCCAGCTAGGTCTATGCTTGACTACATACACAAACTTGAATTCTTATGTCTTGGATCAACTTTAACACTCACTTAACCCTAGACTTAAAACTTAAATCAAAATATGTTTTAAGATGGATTTGCCAACACTAGAAACCTAACATCTTTTACATTAAGTGTTGTAACTTCTTATTGAAATGAAAGACTACAACATGTGAATAGAGCGCGAAGTTCTGAATATAGATTCCAAGCCAATGAATGGGATTTGCCAACCATGCAGACCATGTGAAAAGAAACCATGCAGATTGCAGTTTTATGAAATTTTCTAGTGCATTAACCATAATTGGACCTATTATGCCTACCTATTTTCTTCTTGCTTCATGCTTCATTCTCCAACTAGCTTTCTGAATTCTCCGGTTTTGAGCAAAAAAGACTGAATAATTAATGATCCTAAGGGTTGAATATATTCTGGTGAATTTATGATTCATATAATATTCCAGTAAATTTTTTTGATCATTTTAATGGTCATGGATGTAGGAAGGCAATTGGGATGCTGCAATGCCTCCAAGGAAGCGCCAAGTGCACTAACCAAGTTCCAGCCAGTGAGTAAATTTGTCTTCACAACTATACTGATTTGACCATCTTGTTAACCACTTGGATAAGTTACAAGTTTGATAAAAATATGATACATTATAAGAAACTTTAATTGGAAATTTTAGATCACATGTTGGGAGTAATGCTATACACCACCCCACAAAAAAAAATGTACCCTGAAGCCTACGTGGCGTAGTCCTCCGTAGCATTTGGTGCATGGAGATTGATTTTTTAGTTTTGGGGGGGGAGGGTGTTGATTAATAGAGTTACTCCAAATAAAATAAACGGCTGGTGTTTTTCATACTTCCCACTTAGGTTTCTCATTTATTATATATAGAAGTACAAGGTGCTAAGAGGTGACTCTAGCATAATGTCCAAAGTATTAGGTAACATATGGTTCTTTAAGAAATTTAAATCATACAAAATTTCACTAGACATTAATGAAAATTGGACATGGTTGACAAGGGGTGGGCGTGGGGTGGGGCAGATATCTGCCTTTTCCCCTACCTGACCCGCACCCTGCGGATTTGGCAAATCCAACCCGCTATCCGAAAAAAGTGAATACTATCCGCGCGGGTTTGGGTTTTGCGGGGTGGGGCGGATTTCGTCATGGAACTCCATGAACGAACCTGGAGAGGTCTTTGAGGACCTCATAAAGCTCATGATTAACCCAGAAGATTAAGAGAAAAAATATACACCAAAAAACAAAAAAAAAACCCCCAAAAATCAATACCGAAAAGAAGCTCAAGATTACCCCATAAGATTAAGAGAAAAATATACAAAAAGACCCAAAAATCAATACTTTAAAAAATCTCAAGATTAACTTAGAAGATTAAGAGAAAAATATACGAAAAGCCCAAAAATCAATACCCAAAGAAGCTCAAGATTAACCTAGAAGATTAAGAGGAAAAGATCAGAGAGAGAGAGCGAGACAACAGAGAGAGTGAGTTCTGAAGAGATTCCGAAAAGATTTTGATACCCAACAGCCGAAGATTTCGATACCCAAAGATTTTAGTCAGCATGAAGAGAGCTCACAAAGCAGTGGTATGAGCTTTGTTGGTCCATGTTGGTCCACGAAGACGGAGACAGAGACTTTGCGACACAGAGCAAAGAGAGAGAGCGAGACAGCAGAGAGAGAGAGGTGAGACTGAGAGAAGAGAGAAAAAAAGAAAAAAAAAGACAGGTACTAAGGGGGGGAGGCGGCTAGAGAAAGAAGATGAAAACTAGGGTTTTTTTTTTCCTTTTATTTGCTTATGTGGGGGGGCGGGTACTCGCACCCCAAAATATTTTATACCTGCAACCTGCCCCACACGGGTTGGAAGAAATCCACCCCATACCCGCAAAAAAAACACCTAAATCCGTGAGGGGTGGGGCATGGTGGGTTGGACGGGTTTTTGCCCACCCCTATGGTTGACCGAGGAACAGGATTCTCTCCAGTTCAAATGAACTGGAGAATATCTAATTAGTTATATTTGAGAGATAATTTTGTTTTTTCACTTTTTGGGGAACAAAAATACTCCTCAAATATAATTAGCTGGATACTTTCCAATTCATTTGAACTGGAGAGGATCCTAATTCGTTGACCGATGGCCCTTTAATTCACAAAGAGTATTCCATGTTTTTCTTTAAAATGTGGGGGCTTCAATTTATACTATGCTTTATGGTGCATGTTGTTTGCCGTCTAGGCACTTCCCTACTCATGTAGTAAGTAACCATTGCAGAGTGAGAGATTACAGACTTTGTAGTAATAATGACAGGTTTCTCCTGAAAAGCTTCTAGATCTTTCATCCTCTGTACGTGTATTGGAATTTGGACCGCTTGCCAATTTGTTGAAGCATGATAGTTCAGCTATAAGCATTTCACAAACTAAAATGTAGGAAAACCATACAAAGTCAGATGAAACATTAGAGTTTCTTATGAATTACTACAACTCTATTTCTCATAAATGAAATGCTCAAATACACCCTCCTTCAAAATTCCATGCTAAAATCATGAATTGCAGTTCAAAATTATGAGCTTCAGTCTCAGCAAAAAGGAATGCAAACAGGGGAAAACGAGTAATGATACAAAGGAATGCAAAATTTTTTTTTTTTTTTTTTTTTTTTAAAAAAAAAAATAATAAAATAATTAAAAAAAAAAATTTGTGCCTGGCGTGCATTCCATCATTACTCGGGGAAAACAAGTATTATAGTTCCCCAAGAAGCAAGAAAATTGTTTACTTCCTAACTTAAGTTGATATAGAAATTTTTAATTTTTGAGAACATACTTTTGTTTCAGCTTCATTTTCAATTAAATGTGGAGGCATGGATCAAATATCTTCATCTGGCGTCAACTTTGATGACGATTCTGAAAAACTGGGAGCTGCTTCAATGTACGCACACTCCAGTTATCAATGGGCAGTGAGCAACACTGGAATTTTTATTTCCAATCCAAATGGACCAATATATATAGCAAAGACCGATACTCAAATCACGAATACTTTAGATTCCGAACTGTATAAAACAGCAAGGATTTCACCAAGCTCACTAAGGTACTATGGCCTTGGCTTGAATAATGGGAAGTATGTTGTTGAGCTTCACTTTGCAGAGATAACAATGGATGATACTCAGTCTTGGAAAGGTCTTGGTAGGCGCTTATTTGATATTTACATTCAGGTATGGGAGAACATCTGATAGGGAAGGCAGACACACTTTTTTTTACCATAAATTCTGCAAAGTAGACAAAGATTCAATAAGATTGTGGTTAAAATCTTGTTTGAAGACTTAATCCTGTAATGGCCATAAGTATTGGTTCTACTCTCTGGACCTTAAAATATCTTAGCACCCTTTTTTTTTTATTTTTTCATTATGAGAAAGAAATCCAAGTTATGGGCCTGTTTCTAGGTAAAGAATGTGTAAACTGATTTCACATATGGAAACCTTGCACTTCAAAAATTCTTCATTATCTAACAATAAAGTATTGTGAGTAGTATAGAGCTCACCTATAAAACTTTTCATTACACCATTTTAATAGAACAATCATTTTGCTGTAGGTATTTAAGTGATACGTAGTCTGCATTAGAAAAACTGTCAATGACCCTTGTGTTTTTCATTTTAATTAATATGGAGCTATTTTTATACGAAAGAAGCACTTTTTTTTTTTTGGTCTTTTTTGCCTTTTCTATAGGTTTCATCAATATGTTCTGCAACTTTTGATATGTTAACTGTTTAATTGCATCTTCTTTTGATTCCCCATTTTTGCACTCATGAAATGTTGCAATTGGCTTAAGGGTGATCGAGTTCTTCAAGACTTCAACATTCAGAAGGAAGCTGGTGGATCCAAAAGAGCCTTGATCAAAACATTCGAGGCAAATGTAACAAACACAATCATGGAGATCCACTTCTTCTGGGCTGGGAAAGGCACTTGCTGCATCCCATTTCAAGGCACATATGGACCCTTAGTGTCAGCAGTCCATGTTTATCAAGGTTCTTTACTTCTTTACCACTAGATGACTACCTTTGATTATTCATATGGTTAGGAGTTTTTCTCTCGTATACTTCTTGTCTACTTGGCTTGCATCCTTGTGCTTTTCAATGAATTTCGATTACTTATAAAAATATATTCCTTGAATCAATTTTTTTTTTCTTCTTTTCTGTAGCCGGCGCCACGGATGCTGTCTCTTCTTCTAAACGGAACAAGAAACATGTCGGAAGACTTCTTGGGATAACACTTGGATGTGCAGCCGGCTTTTTGGTAATCTCATCACTGTTCTACTTATGGTGGGCCAAGGAATCATCTGGGCACATTCGAGTACACATAGCCTCACCAAGGAAGCGATGATTCCATTAAGATGGCCTCAGTGGGTGCACATCTTGGATGCCTCTTGTAAATGTTTTGGGTGCCTTTTTGTTTTTCAAGGACAAGTTTCCCTTAAATAATCCTAAAGCTTCCTAACCAAATTTGATGGTCCTATTAATGAAGGCCTTCTGGTTGGTGTGAAAGTTATTAAATATTTGGATAGGAAGACTATTGTGAAAATATTGAATGGTTTATGAAGTTAGCATCTTTGTTCTTATTGGATCATTCTCCAGTCTGCTCTTTTTGCTATCAATTGGTTGGCATTGAAAATGAGACAATTGACACAACAATGGGCCTTGAAAATGAGTTTCATAATGTGAAAATTTCACAAATATTAAAGGATTAAATGGTTATATTACAATCCCAACTATCCCACATGAAAGTATAATCTTAATTATATGTATATAAGCTCTTAGTTACCCTCCACTGCAAACTAGTTTTCAATGGTAAATTTTACCTAATATTTGTATTATTTGGTATTAGAGCTAAACACAATTTCACGTGTTAGAGCCACGAAGGAGATGCCATGGACTTTGAATTCAAAAGCGCAGTAGCATATTACAATTCTAAGTATTTCACATAATTTAAATGTAATTTTAACTATGTATACAGTCTCTCAAATATCCTTCCATGGCAAACTCCTTTTCAAGTGTGAGTTTTATCAAAGGCTTGCATCAGGTTTTCAACTAATCGACCTTGGAAACGAGTAACCTTTCTTAAGGTTGAACATCTTGCTTGGAACCATACAAGTTTTTAGGTTTTGGCATTGTGTAACTGGGACAAATTAGTTAATTATAATATTTAAGTGTGGAAATTGTAACAACAAGGTTGAGATGGCCGAGTTGGTCTAAGGCGCCAGATTAAGGTTCTGGTCCGAAAGGGCGTGGGTTCAAATCCCACTCTCAACATATCGTTTTTTTATTTTACTTTTTACTCACCAAAAGCTGCCAACTGTAAAGAGGTTGAATATTGAAAAACGATCACGGTGGGACTCGAACCCACAATCTCCCGCTCCGGAGGCGAGCGCCTTATCCATTAGGCCACGCGATCAGTTGTTGCACTTTTTGTGAAGTTATATATAATATACATTTTATATAGTCTTTATTCTGTTAATAATACACTACATCGGGATTTTAATTGGGTATCAAATACTGCTGCAATACCGACACGTCAATATTATGAAATAATTATAAGATAAAAAAAATTTGATTTTTAACATTACTCAATCTAAATAGCCAATAGTTATTATTTGAGTAATATTAAATATTACATTTTTTTTTTTTATCCCATAATACTGACATGATAGTCTAAACTAACTCTTGGATAAGTCATTGTCAAAAATAAAAAATTTAAAAATTAATTAAAACTCTCACATCAGCATTATAGGATAAAAATGTTGTATACAACATTATTTTTATATTAACTATGGAAATTTGAAATCTAGTAGAGTCCAATCTCATCTTATTGTTATTTATTCAACATCAAAACCTAGTTTCTTAGTAAGAACCGTTAATTATTTAATTATTGTCTCTTTTCTCAACATTGAATACAAAGAAAGATCCACATTCAACAAGGAGCTACTCAAAGAAGAATAAAAGGTAGTTAGTCTTCTAAAAAAAGAACACATTTCAAGATACAAAGACCCTTTTGGACGAAAAAGAAAATAATATTATTTGATTGGCGACCCAATTGGCAATTATCACACCAAGAGAGAAAGAGACACAAACAATAAATTTTAAAATTAAGTAACATCTTTGAAAATGAGAATTTACTTTAAAATTTATTAATGCCCACGAAAAGAAAAGAAAAGAAAAAAAAACATTGTGTGATTTATTTATTAATAACAAATTAAATAGGACTTAAAGAAGCAGCTCTTTGAGGCTTGAAGTGTCCACAGGCCGTGTCAAGAAGTGAGAAGGCAATTAGGGATTTCTCAAAAATAGCATAAAAATATTTGGACATTCGTTAACTATCGTATAACAATTTACATTTTAATAGCTGATGTGTTACATCAATTTATAATATGCTTTTACTATCAAGGGTGGTGGTTCAATGGCTCAAGAAAATTTTCAAGTGATCAGGATATATATTAGGACTTGTATTCGAATCTCCACAATGAAAAATCATCACATATGCTGGATTAGTATTAGCTACCTTCGATTCCCATTGATGCACAGGTGAGGCTGGGTCAAGTTATGGTTCAATCGGATTTGAGAGAACACATGTGGCCCCTCATGTGCGGTCCTAGCGGACCACCTGTCTAAAAATATATTATCTTAGGTATAAATTTAAGAATTGACCTTTTGATGAACCCAAAGTTCCTAAGCCCAAAGCTCATGTTTGTTTTCTTCTCATACTAGGTCTTCCTTGTTGATCAAATTGAGAATGCTTCCGAACACGAGGTTGGAGTAACAGCTCATCGAACTATACAAAGTGCACCATAAAGAATAGGAACAACCCCCTATGTAACCCTTTTCTTATTTACCTTAAAATATATATATAACCAGTGGTCCAGTAATAAAGCATGACATGACTAGTTCACAAACCATAGAAATGGTTTTATTAAGAATTGGTGATCTTTCACACCATGAAAGATGACTTGTGAGTTGTTCTCAGATAATGCCTTCTGCTTGAAGACATGTATCCTTGTAAAAGTTCATTACAAAACTTGTTCTTTCTCATTATGAACAGAAGCAGGCTTGAGGGACACAACTGAGAAGGACAGCATATTTTGGAAACCAACTCTCTGCTCTCACTAACTTTACTTTGGTTCTTTGGAGTACTCTTAGGTGCTTCTTAAACCATTACTCGTTGTCTACAAAAGCGGGTTTTCTCCGCATACTAATCCACTGGCCCGAACTCACCAAACCCGTGACACAAGAGATTCTCTTCCACACCACTTCTATGTCACCTGAGCTTAGGGTGAAATGTGGGCGGATAATAACCATTTGCATATATAATTAAATTCATTAAAACGACGTTTTGGATTTGATAAGTTTATGTTATGTTAGGTTTTTTCAAGTATCGTCTCAAAGTCATACCTCACGCCTCATTGCCATGACTCTTTCTTTTTTTTTTGGCAGATTTGCAATTTATATTTTTTATATTTTCTGAATTTGTAATGTTGTTAGATTTCACTACTAGAAAACTCTTATAAATGTTCTGATTTAATTGTCTTACATGTTCTTCCTTTATTATTATTATTTTTTCAAATATTATTTCTCGTCACTAACCATAGATTGATGATACAAGAAGCTAATTAACGTATGAGATGGAAATTTCATGAAAAAATGATTAGCAAGTGTGATCCGAATAATAATGTTCAATTATAGATAATTTACTAATTGTAATAATTACAACTTCAAGGTCCAAAATTCTCATTACCTCATATGCGGATAGCAGATAATAACAACATTTATAAATTATTAACTACAATAAGTGCTTGAATACAACTATTAATTGCATAACACATATGCGAATGCAAATACCAAAAATTATTATTCACATTTTGCAGATGCAAATATTACTAATACTCGCATTTTCACCCCTAATAAGCGGCTCTAATAACAATCTCTTGAGCCTCGGAGCTAAAGCAGAGGGCACAGTAGGAAGTAGAGGAATGTGGAATAAGCCACTCTCAAACCCATCATCATGGACTAACTAGCGTAAAGCAATTGAGTAAGAACTTTTTGGTCTCTGCCAATCTGTTATATTTTTATTTTGAGCTGTTTTCTTAGATGAATTGACTTAATTCTTAGAGTCATCACCACCGCCAACCCACACCGACTTCCTCCATTGTTTCTTTTTCATCTCTTTTGCAAGTGCTTCTTATCAATATTCCAGCATGGTGAAAATTGCCCCTAACATATGGTTTTTGCCACATCATCAACTTATATATATATATATAACAATTAAGCTCTAAAACTGAAACTACCTTTTGTCTCCATGAACTATAACGTCTTAATACTTTTGTCCCCATAAACTACCAACTGTGACACTCGACTCCATGAACTACCATTTTGAGCTCAAAACACCCATTATGTCAGTTAAATGCGTTAACTCAGCCGGTCTACCCGTCATTTTGCCCCATAAACTACAATTTATTGTTACTTTGCCCTCATGAACTACAACGCATTATCACTTTGTCCTCATGAACTACAACGCATTGTCACTTTGAGCGTATGAGTTAACACATTTGACTAATGCAGGGCCAGCCCGATATATTTTGAGGCCTTAAGCGAAAAGTTTAAGTGGTGCCTTTTTTTTTTTTGATTTATTATTTCAATATTAATTAAATAATATTGATTTTAATATTGATTATATTTTTATTTAAAAATCATTCTTCTCGCTTTTTGGGTTTTATTTAAGAATATCTTGATTGTTATTTGATTTCCTTATTTATTGATATCAATATTTTAAGCCTTATTTATTTCAGAATGATAGAGAATCAAATGATATTAATGCATTTTTGAAATTATGGGCCTTAATTTAAGCATATATATATTGACTGTATTTAATTATTTTATTTATTTTTATTTGTTTTATGGAAACGGCAATTAGGTGTTGAATTTTTTATTTATAGAAATTGTTTTATTAGGATTCATTAATTGAGGGTCTTATTAAATTGAGGCATTTTTTAAATTACTTCTCAACCATGATTAGATGCCATAATTAAAGAATATGGAGGGCAATAAGAGTTTTAATTTATTTTATGGAATTTTTTTTTTAATTAATATTTTTTAATTTGGGGCCTTATTAAATTGGGAGCCCTAGGTGACCGCCTAACTCGTCTAGTAGTTGGGCCGACCTTGGACTGATGAAAATGACCTTTGACTAAAGAAATTAGGATTTTGAGCACAAAATGATAGTTAATAGGATCGGATGTCACAGTTGATAGTTCACGGGGCAAAGTATAATTTCCCCAAACTCAGTATTGTCTAAATTTAGAGATGCAATACGAGCCAAATCTCCACTCCAACAGATTATGCAACCGTTTAGCTAAACCATCAAACTCCCTCAACCTTAAAAATAGATTCATACTTCCTCAAACTCCCTTTGCTGTCTCACCGTCTTCCTCGGACGAAAGTCTCTCTCTCTCTCTCCTTTGTTTTCCCTTCTCTTTATATTTGTGCTTTGCTTTTTTTTCCTTTGCAATGTCTTCGAGTCTGAGAGTACTCCTCCAGCTCACAAGGCGGGTCGGTAGCCAGTGTTGAAGGACGAATTGTCGTCGGCGAAGACTCCGGTGATCTCGACGATTACCTTTAATGCTGCTTGCTCCAAGGCAGTTTTGAAAAGCTTCAATATTGGGGTTTTCAGGGCTTCAGAACAAGGCTGATATGGTTTTTTTTAAGGTTAGCCATGTCGTGTAATGTAATTGTGGTCTAATTTATAAAATAATTATATTCAAATTGGTAATTTTCTTTTTTAGCATTTTCTTAATTTAAAAATGTATTAACAATAACAGCCCACACTTTAGGTTAGGATCTATTTATAAATATAAAAAAAAAATCCTCATAGTTTTCCAAATAAAGTGTCAGACCATTTATTCATTGCCAACTCCCACCGACAAATGCCACACTGAAAGCGGAAACCCCATTGACCCAATTAACCTTAGTCTCACCGTATGTCCAGAACTCCGATCAACGTCCACGTGTTCATCCGATCACTCAGTCCAAAACCTAGAAATAAAAATGAAGTACAAAAGTAACAAAACCCCCAATGCTCGTGAGATGTCCTTATCAACGTCTACCGTACGCGTAGGATGTTAATAAAATAAGCAATACATGCACTGTAGGAGATCCTATCCCATCAATGTCTCTCTCTCTCTCTCTCTCTCTTCCCTAATACCGCACACCAACACACAAAATATGTGCTTTCTTCTCTCGGACAGCGCATCCCTCCCGACGCTTCCGCTAAAAAAGTCCCGTTTCAGTCTTCATCAGATTCAGACCAATCCAACGGCGTAAACCTACTCCACGTCACCGGACTCCAATCCCCTATTTAAATCCATTTTTTTGGGCCTCTCTCCCATTTGGCTCCTCTTTTTCCTCTTCCAAGAGACAACCACACACAGAGAGAGAATCTAGGGAGTTGAGCCAGAAAGCGAACGAAGAACATATCGGAGACTTTGCATAATACGACGCCGTTCTGTCTCGATCTTATTCCTCAGCTGTCGCTTCAAGTCCATTTCCTGACCCAAAGTTGCCGGATCCGCCGTCGTTTTGACAGATCGGAGAGAAACCTCGCGCTCCCGCGGATCTGAAATTCAAAATCAACGGTAAGTAAATTTCCAGAGCCTTCTTTTTCTGGATAATCTTCGCTGAGCACTCCATTAATGAGAAAGTCTTCAATTAATTTATCACGAGCTTAATCGAGGAAAACTACTACTACTACAGCAACGTACGGTGGAGATGGCGCCGAGCACGATCAGAAAGGCGATCGGAGCTGTTAAAGACCAGACGAGCATTGGCATAGCGAAGGTGGCGAGCAACATCGCGCCGGAGCTGGAGGTGGCCATCGTGAAGGCGACGAGCCACGACGACGATCCGGCGGACGAGAAGCACGTGCGGACGATCCTCAACCTCACGTCCTACTCCCGCAATTACATCCACACGTGCGTGTCGGCCGTGTCCAAGCGCCTGGGCAAGACGCGCGACTGGATCGTGGCCCTCAAGTGCCTCACGCTCATCCACCGCGTCCTCAACGAGGGCGACCCGATACTCCAGGAGGAGATCCTCTACGCCACGCGCCGCGGCACCAGGCTCCTCAACATGTCCGATTTCAGAGACGAAGCGCACTCCAGCTCCTGGGACCACTCGGCCTTTGTCAGAACCTACGCGATGTACTTGGATCAACGGCTAGAATTGATTCTCTTTGATAGGAAGAGCGCTGGTGGTGGAGATGAGAGATTCGGAGGCGGCAGAGACAATTTCCGGTCACCGCCTCAAAATTCGAGGCCGTATGAGTTCGAAAGTACCAGCGGTCAGGGGCAGTACGGTAACTACGGGGCGATGACCACGACGAGACGGTCCCGTTCGTTCGGGGACGTGAGCGAGGCGGCGGATACGAAGAGGGGCCCGGCCACGGTGACCCCACTGAGGGACATGAAGCCGGAGAGGATATTCGGGAAGATGGGCCATTTGCAGAGGCTTCTCGACCGGTTTTTGTCGTGCCGGCCCACCGGTCTGGCCAAGAACAGCCGGATGATCTTGATTGCTCTCTACCCGGTGGTGAAGGAGAGCTACCAGTTGTACGCTGATATCTGCGAGGTTCTGGCGGTGTTGCTCGATAAGTTCTTCGACATGGAGTACCCGGATTGCGTGAAGACCTTTGACGCCTATGCGAGTGCGGCTAAGCAGATTGATGAGCTCATTGCGTTCTACAACTGGTGTAAGGACACGGGTGTGGCGAGGTCGTCGGAGTACCCGGACGTGCAGAGGATTACGGGGAAGCTGTTGGAGACTTTGGAAGAGTTCGTGAGGGACAGAGCAAAGACACCCAAGAGTCCTGAGAGAAAAGAGGTGGAAGCCATTCAGGCCACGGAGGAGGAAATCGAACCGAGTATGAATGAGATAAAGGCATTACCTCCGCCCGAGAATTATACTCCTCCTCCTCCTCCTCCCGAGCCCGTGCCAGAGGCTAAGCCTCAGCCTCAATTCACTGAGGACTTGGTGAATTTGAGGGAGGATGCGGTTAGTGCGGATGATCAGGGGAACAGGCTGGCCTTGGCTTTGTTTGCTGGTCCACCGGCTAGCAATGGAAATGGGTCGTGGGAAGCATTCCCATCAAATGGACAGCCGGAGGTGACCTCGGCTTGGCAGACTCCGGCTGCTGAACCCGGCAAGGCCGACTGGGAATTGGCATTGGTTGAGACGGTGAGCAATTTGTCGAAGCAGAAAACGGCCATGGGTGGTGGGCTTGATCCCTTGCTGTTGAATGGCATGTATGATCAGGGAATTGTGAGGCAGCATGTGAGCACTGCCCATTTGAGTGGAGGGAGTGCCAGCAGCGTGGCATTGCCGGGGCCGGGGAAGAATGCTACGCCTGTTCTGGCTCTCCCGGCACCGGATGGAACGGTCCAGACATTTAATCAGGACCCATTTGCCGCATCATTAACCATCCCGCCCCCATCGTATGTGCAAATGTCTGATATGGAGAAGAAACAGCATTTGCTTTTGCAGGAGCAGCAGGTATGGCAGCATTACGCGAGGGAAGGGATGCAAGGTCAAGCTAGTTTGGCCAAGATCAGCGGAGCTGGATACCCTCCTGCAGGCCCCATGCCCATGACTCCATATGGAATGCCGCCCGTCAATGGAATGGGAGCTCCGGCCGGGTATTACTACGCTCCTTATTGATTTCACATTTTTCCCTAAATAGCTATAAACGACATCTCATTGTTAATTTCCATGTTCATTTTCTAGTGTTTTGCCTTTTTTTGGGGGTCAATTTGTATGATCTTGTTCCTGCTATCTATTGTGTATGAGAATGGTGGGAAGAGGCGCGGGGGATGAGTTGATATGATATGATAGTAGGGGAATTTGATGCAGCGGATGTGTAAACTAGTCATGATGTCTCTTTGCTTTCTGTAATATCAGATTTTTCTTGGAATCTTTACATCATGTGTTCTTTGTTTTAATTAACAACATGACATTAATTCCATTGAATATGATGAAACTTTTATGTTTTTTTCTTTTTTGAGTTAAACAACAACGTTAGTTATTCACTTAATTAAGTAGAAGGGCAAGTCTCCTGTAATATGCCAAAGTTGGTTACGTTCATGGCCCCTGTTCTTGGGGAAGGGATTCTTCTCATCAGATTGGGTAAACTTGGGGACAACAATTCAACTTTACCACCTTAGTCAACCGGTTTAGGGAAGTTATAGATCCTTAGTTAAATTTGGGTAAAGATAGTCAATGGGCAGTTTTGGGAACAAACCAAATAGATAACTATACCTGTCATTCACTTTTGGTGCACTTGGTGTCTCTCGATGGATTTTTAACCAAATTTGGACAGATTCTAATTAAATACACTGTTTATTGAAATGATAATTTGAGATCAGATTCACATATAATATTATATAGGTTAATTACCCGACTCATTTAATTAAACGGGTCAGACACTTCAACTTTACACACTAATTTTGTGTTGGGTTCGCGGGTCACATAAGAAATTGTTAACCTTAAATGTCTCGTATTGGTTTTGCGGGTCGTGTCAATAATTACTAGTCTTAATTGGGTGTGCAGTTAATAAAAAATCTGGCCAACAAATTTTCTATTTAGGAACACCATTGAAGACTTAAGTTCCTGCTAAAAGGACATGGGAGCAATAATTATATAACAATTAATCATGGATTAGCAAAATCAAGGGCCAAAATGCTTTTAAAAAAGGTCTAATTAACGCAGATTGAAATATCTAAGGAAAAGAAGAAAATTAATTGAGTATTAACATCTTATTACTGAGCATCTACAAAGTTTTGATGAATAGAAAGCAAATACTTTTTCCTCCACTTGAGAAATTCGCCCACTGGGGTTGTAGGGAATGAAGAATCCATAGCCCTATGTTTAGATGGGACATTGGATTTCATGTGTTTGTAGCTCCTCCACTGCATGTTTATTCCCCCACCAATGTTTATTATTATTACTCATAATCAATGAGCACCCAGAGATTCTGGCTCTGGTGCACCCAAAAGTACAGTCAGGTCCAATGTTGGAACTGGGTGGGAGAGGTGTGGAGAGGTATTGCACCATGTGAAACATATTTTATTTGGGTCGGAAATGAACGGTCCAGATCATGACAGCAAAACTGAAAAGGAAAAAGAGCTGGCTTAGGTAGGTTATAGGGTGGTTGGACAACTCCCTCCACGAGTCTGTGACCTAAAAGAGGTGGCCGAACCTCCACCCAGTAGTTGGGCACCTCCTTTATCTTTATGAAAAATGAAAAGTGGCATGACGTGGAACATTAATGGAAACGTGAATCTGGAAGAAAAGAAGTGTCTTGTCTTGATGTTCGGGTGGGTGTGATTGGAAGGAGGGAATCCACACGATAAGTATCCAAGGCTCTGCGGCAGCAGTCCACACGATTTCTCACAAAACTCCATTAGGCTTTTATGAGCTCTTGACCCACCATTCGATCACTATATATAAAATATATTATATATATATCTTTTTCTAATTTTCTCTTTTTAACTTTAGAATGGCATCTGATATGACTTCGTGGGTGGACCTTCGAGATTGTCCATGTCATATTCTTGTAGGCCCCTCCAGATGATGATGCAAAAGCATCCTGCCATGCAGTCTGAATCCAATACTAGATATAATGGCATGTAATTTTTAATGTATTTTGTAAATTTAATATAAAATTAAAGAGTTATAGATAAAAAAATTGATTCGTTTTAAATGAATTAATATCAAAAAATTATTTAAATAAATATGTCTCGTCAATCAGTAGAATGAATATAATAAACGGGTAAAGAAAGTAATATAATAACCTCTCTGTTTTGGTGTTAGGAGTTGTTATTAATAACATATTTATTAATATTAATGGTGGCTTTTAAGTCTAACTAATGGATTCCATCGTCATGAAGGTGGGTATGGTAATTTAGTAATGTAAAACTAGGTTAAAAATATTTAAATTGATGTGACCTTGCGGTCCAGCTGTGTATTGTTTTATGATAGTGGCATACAGCATAATTGTGAAGGCAGCTTTGAATAAACAAAGGGAAGTGAGAAGTCCAAGTCCAACGGAAAGCTCAAAATATCACAAGTTCCACCTAAAAATAGGTGTGAATGTAGATCAACATTGAAAGGTCAACTGAAGGTGTGTGGGGTCCTTGGGGAGGGCTGAGGGCAGGTCACCTGTTCCACCTCTTTATGTGCTGTTGCTCTATCATTTGATTTTTCTTTAATAATTCTCATTCTGGCATAGGGTGGAGCATATGGACCCAACACCAATTATGGGTCCTTTTGTTAAGTTATATATATGATAGGGTATTTGGGCATGATAGGTTCATTATTTTTGGGTCTAAGAAAGTTCATTTTCCTTGAGATGGGGTGTTCTCCGATGGGTCGACTCTCCTAGAGAGAGTTGAACGTCTTTTTGGAGTCGTCAACCGAATGTCCTCAGATTGAGGATCGGCTGCCTCATGGACATGTGGCAAGGAGATTAAGTTTCAGGAAGAACGATAGGATTACGCTGACAACTACATTAAGGGAAGCGTTTGCAGGCCACCACTCATGTCATGACGATTTGTATTGAGGGTGTCAGCAATTCATGCAACGCAATCCATATTGGCAGTATGTTTCCCATCACGATGTCTCTACGTGGCCGGGATTACTACCCCAATTTGAAAAGTACCATGTGGTCTAGAGTGTTGCATCCCCTTTCCTATAAACAAGAGTTTATTGTAGCAAGTAAATGATTTGAACCCTTACCATCCTTGCAGCTTTCTATTCTTCTCAAAACTCATTGACTTAAGCATTTGAGTGTTCTCCGTCGATAGTTCCAACGAGTCACCATTGTTTGTTTCTTATTTTAATAGGTCTTTTCAACTAAATTACTGACATGCGATCAACTGTACAAACAATATGCATAGAGATGTCACAATCCCATATGACAATCAACTTTGGGTCATTAATTTTTTTATTTTTTTTTTTGGGGTGTGTAGATGCTTTGACTTCGTGTATACAAAGAACACATCTCATAATATTTTTTTTTTTTTTTTTTTTATTCTCAAAGTAAAAATATTAACAAACAATCTAAAATACAATACACTCAAAATTGTTTATGTCGCATTAAAACATCTTTAAAAATTAAAAAAAAAAAAAAAAAAAAAAAAAACTAACAAACAAATAAAAAGGCCTCTCCTCAAGTGTAGTGAGAATCAACCTATGAGCAAGGCCAAGTGACAACCGACCAGTCCAGTGAAACCTATGATCCACATCAGTTGGACGTTTATATAACTGGGCTTGAACCAGAAACTGCCATAGAAATAGAATGGACAATTAACTCATCAGTTTCTAATGTTTCCTTCATTTTCATTTCTCAACTAAAGAAAACAAACACATATTTATTATTTACTATCTATCTTCTAACAAATGTGATTGGGCTAAGTGTCCTATCAATCGTCGCTCTATCAATGATTACTGTATTATTCTTGACTCAATCCCTTGTCCAATTTTCTTTTCTTTGCTGCCTCTTTTTTCTACTTTGGCCTTTTGTTCAATTTTTCTTGTTGCTCTGTTTCTTGGCACATAACAATTATAACAGGAGTTGCTCGCAACCCAAAAATAAATAAATAAATAAAGCCAAATATTACAGGATTCTGTGATCCTTTTTCTTTTCCATAATCAGTTTTTTTAAAAAAAGAAATTAAAAATTAAAAATTGATGTCATTATGTGCTTCGAATATGCCATACACTGATTCCAGATCTGGGACCTATCCTTGGGTTGTCAAAATCAATGCTACAAATCTGGCATCACTGTATTGCAAGTGCTTTAACTGCACCTGAGAGCTTCACAAAGACTATATGCAATATTTTTTTTCTTATTTGCATGTCAAGTTTAACTTGTATCGATACATATTCATAAGATTATATAAATCAGTCTTAATTTGACCTATTTAATTAAATATATTAAAACTTTTAATTCTAGCCATTTAATTTTGTATTAGTTTCGTGTCAAATTTGAAGGTCATCTAAAAAATTACTTATTGTAATAACGCATGTGAGTTCGAATTATGTTGAAACATAAATATAAAATAATATAGATTAATCTTAACCCGACAAATTTGGTTAAACGAGTTAAATTTCTTAACTCTAACTGTTTTAATTTCATATTAAATTTCACGTGTCGTGTAAAAAATTATTTACGCATTGTTCCCCGAACTAGCACTTGTCAGTAGACAAACCACCATTGGGCCTTTTTTTTCTTTTTTGTTTTTTCAAATCTCTTTACACAATTATCTGTAAGATTCACAAATTTACAGCAACGCCATTCTAATCTTTGAATATGACGTCATTGGCTATTCTCATCAACGGTTGGATCGATTCGAAGGAGAACTTTCTCGCAAACAAAAACGGGTCGTGTCGTTTGGTCACAGATGAATCAGAGCCGTTTGATCCATCATCGCCGTACCTAGGCCGGTCCTTCCTCAAAGACAAGATCAACTCGGGTTCCACCTCAGAGGCCCCGTACGTGCGAGGGTGACCATCGAACCGGCCTCTCCAGTCCACGTGCGTGAGCGTCGCTGGCACGCACCTCCGCGGGTCCCGCATGCTGAGCAGTGTGGGAAAGTAGTTCTCCTCGGGGTAACACGTGTCACACCGCACGCACGGCAGCCTGAACTTGGACCAAACCCTGCGGTCACACGCGACAAGCCTGGCGTGCTTACGTGTCAGCACCCAAAACTGCGACCCTATTCGAAAGTCCTCCAGCCTCACCTCCGGCAGCATCGCGTCCTCCCCACGCGCCGCCCATCTACCGTAAGCCCCACCCTCGTTGTTCAGGATCTCAATGAAGCTCTTCTTGGAGCTTATCAGAGTCCTGTAAGTGAAGTTGAACGAGTGGAGGGGTATGCAGGAGGGAGAGAGCAGGGCGAACATGGCATTGGAGGGGTCGTGAAGAAGAGCGTGGGCCAGCAAGCGACGCGCCGCCGAGGTGAGAGTTGGGGTGAATCGGCTGGCGGGTTTGGAGGGTATGACTCGGCCAGCAAACACGCCCGAGAATGGCGGGTTGTAGCGGTGAGTGGGATCGGCGTGGATGTAGATGTTGAAGAGGTTTTTGCTGGTTTGGTTGAAGTAGAGCTCCCAGAGCGGCGCAAATGGGAGAGAAACGGTGGTTAGGAACATGAAAGCTAGCTTTTTCGGTGAAGTGGGTGGCCCGGGCTTCGAGTTCACAAGCGACGCAACATGCAAGAGTGGCTCGTCATCGTTTGGCGGCGGCGGTAGTGGTAGTGCAGCGGTAGTACTGGGTTGTTCGCGCCCCATTTCCTGGTTGATTTTGGTGCTGTGAGTAATGGGTAAGATAATGGTAGGTGGGTTTTCATTGCTATCAATGGTGATGGAGGTTGTGGCGGTGGGGGCGGCGGGGCTTTTGACGGTGAAGACAACGGCGACGGGTAAGCAGAGCAGCAGAGCGCAAAAGAGGGAGAGCGGAGTGGGAGACAGCATATTTCTCTCTGTTCAGAGAAAAAAAGGTACTGATTTTGACGCCGCGAATCCAGTGTGAGAGAGAGAGAGAGAGAGAGAGAGATTTGTAACTACTACAAAAGCAGTATGCTAAATCGACGGCGGAGATAGGCCGGACATTATTTTGAAACCCCCGCTAATTAAGAAGGAGTTTAATTTTCTCAATCATACACTATTGGGCTCGATGCGCTCTATTTACGATTGGGCAAAATGGACGGTTCGGATTAGAGGTGGACGAAAGTCACGAATATGTTTGACTCCTCTGAGTGGTCGGTTTCTGCAACGTTTTTTTCCGTTTCGGGTCACAAAAACGTGAAATGGGTTATTGGATAGCATGAACAGGTGGTGGGCATGCATGCAGATGAGGTGGGGGCCTCACATGTAATACGCATGGGTTGTAGCAGATTTGAGGTTCATTGTCTCGTCGCTCTCGTGTGTTGCACAAGCTAGTATGACAAACTTGCTTTGCTATTATTATATGATACAACAAATTCGACAACATTGTACTACTTCTTCTGTAGTTTCATCAAATCATTTCAATATTGCAGTGTTTATCCTGTGACTTCTTTTCCTTTACATTGTTTCAGGGGTCAGTTTTAATGTCAGTTATTCAAATGTATATGTCATGACACTTGTTGGGTTTTGTTTGATTACGGTTGTCAGTTTTTTTTTTTTTTTAAAAAAAAAAATTGAAAATTACAGTTTTTATCATGTGATTTTTTTTTTTTAATGAGTTTTTGTTGCTGATGGAGAAATTTGTGGGTCTTAACTCATTTTATAAAACTAGTTCAATAAGAAAGGGTTGCAAACTCCTTATAAACATGCTCTAAGGTCTTATCCACAAGCAATGTAGAATTATTCATCGACACTCTCATTCACGTGCAAGCCAGTATTTTTCTTGGTTATTGTTAGGGGGTAAGTAGTGTGACTGTGTGAGCCTTATTCATTATGTGGTGGGCTCTGATAACATAATGAAATTTGTAGACCTAACTCATCTCATAAAACCGATTCAATAAGAGAGGGTTACCCACTCCTTATAAATATGTCCAAAGTTTTGTCCACAAGCAATGTTGAATTAGTGGCGACAAAATAAACTCTAGTCCCTTCAACTTCAATAGTCCAACAACCTCCGGTGGAACTTTGGAATTAAACTATGTTGTTTCCATGTACAACAATAATGAATGATATAGAATCGAGAAAAAAAAAAAAAAAAAAAAAAAAGATTAAGAAAGTGTTGAGACACAATTTAACGTGGTTCAATAATGTGCTTACATCTACGGCTGTGTTTTGCTATTAATGATTTAGGATTATATCATAACATATATATATATATAGGAAAACCCTAAACCCTAATTGCTCTATGATTGTCGCTATCGCAACGTTCACTCCGCTCCCGTCTACTTAGCCTTCCACTAGTGTTATAATATGAGCAACTAGTTCCAACAAACTCCTTGTTATCAGATCTATATTTGATATTTATAGTGTTTTCTCTCCTGCGGTCTCCAACTTTGTTGGTTGCCATTACATAATACTTCTCAAGCAGGCTCATCTTCGATCTACATTAGAAACCAAAAATGTTGGAATGTAACAGTCTACATCATACAAACACATCAATTACAGCCACGTGATAATATACGTGCAACTCATTGCTAAGTGAGTTTGTAAAAAAATCATTCATATTCCAAACATTTTCTTTAATTTAATGCTTAATCGAGCCGCAAGTAATCAATGGTGAATAATTGGGTTTATAAGTTTCCTAGTATTTGGAATCTTCTCTTTTCTTTTAGCTATTTCAGTTGACTGTTAATTTTGATTAACTATATTTTTTGGGAGTTTTTATGACAAACAAATAGTAAATAAAAACATGATAGAATAGTAATCAATTATTTATGTTCTTTTTAAACATATGGTCCAACCAATTATTCTATTTTTGTTTTCTTCCTCCTTAATGCCTTCATCCAGGGAAGCATATTGCAATACTCATAAGTCAGATACTTTTCTCTTCTGTTCATGGATTTAGTATCAACCATGCACGATTAAAGGTAGGGTCATACTTATATTTTCGGGCAATAAATTTACTTTAAGGACGTAAAATGGTTTTTAGAAAATAATTTTAGCATTTTATGTATTTACTGCAACGTAAAATAGTGATCAACTGAAAATATTTTTCTTTTGACCGAAAAATCTTTTTTAATTTTTGAAAAATCGTTTACAGTTTTCAAAATCGTAAACTATTTTTCAACTTTGAGCATATCATTCTCAAATTGACGGACCCTACCAAGACCAGTCCAAAGACCCCACTGGAACCCGCCCGGGACTTGCCCGGGACCCTGCTCGGGACCCACCCGGGACTTAATCAGGACTTGCCCAAGACCTGCTCGGGATCCGACAGGACTTGAACGAGACCAGCTCGGACCTGCCAAGGACTTGTTGAGACTTGACCGGGACCCCACTGAGACTTGCCCGGGACCCACCCGAGACTCGCCTAGGACCCACTCAGAACCCCGCTGGGACCTGCCCGGCACTCTACCGGACCCGCCCAGACTTGCCCAAGACTTGACCAAGACCCGCCAGGGACTTGCCCAGGACATTGCCAGGACCTGACCGGACCTACCTGCCACTTGAACGAGACCCACCTGGGACTATACCAGGACTCGCCCGGGATCTGCCCGAGACTTGACCGGACCTGCGTGGGACCTACCTGAGACTCGCCCGGAACTTGATTGGGACCCGCCCAGGACCCCGTCGCGACTTGACCGAGACTCGCCCACGACCCGCTCGGGACTTGTCGGAAAATATTTTCGGCGAAAAACATTTTCCTTGAAAATGATTTCTTAAAAAACATTTTTCGGTACTAGGCATGTATGGAAAATCAGGCAGGTCCCCGACGTCATAAAATGTTTTTGGCAAGGAAAATGACTTCAATAAAAATATTTTCCGATGAAAACTATTTTACGTCGAAAGAAACATAAACCATTTTGTTTTGTTTTGTTTTGTTTTTTGTTTTTTGTGGGGGGTCCATTATTTTTCTTTTGTTTTTTTTTTTTTTTGGTTGGGGAGGGGGGGCAGTAAAGGAGAAAGGCTTGAAAGGTCAACAAGTGGGCTAAGCATAGATAAATCTTCTGCCCTTCGGCTACATTCCAATGTTGACAAGACAATCCTAAAATAGTTAACCAATAAGTTTTCTTCAAAGTAGTAACAAAATTGTTTTGATTCTGTTTATTAATTTGATATTTATCTTTAGATTATAGGATTTTTTTTTAATTTAGTTTTAATAAATTAATCGATCATGTAATTTTTATATACATTATTAAAAATATATGTGATAAAGAAAAATTTTGTAAAACAAAAAAGTCTGCCCTATCCGATCAGACGAGCGTGAGGGTTGAGACTCAGACAAAATCTATGAGATATATTTGCTATTATAAGGTTTCAGTGTCTCTTTGTGGAGTAATTCTACATGTTCTTTTTGTGTCATTCTTGTGTTCCTAAAGAAATGATGTGGCTTTTAAAATTACCGCTTGATTAAAATCCAATAATGATTAATCAAAAGACCAATGGTGATTTTAAGAGCCACATCATCATTGAAGGAACACAAGAATAACACAAGAAATAATTGTAGCATTACTCTCTTCTATCATTCTCCTTTAAGTATATGTTTGTGAAAAATTGTATTGTTGAAATTGCTCTTTTATTGCTCAAACTTATAAATTTTTTTAAAAAAACAATTGCTCATCTTTATGGCTTGAAAATGTTTATTATATATATATATATATTCTGAGAAAAATATAACATTTCATTAATACCACGAGCATAAAGCTCTTACATCACAGAGCAAAGTTCTGAAGCAACCATAGCATAAAACTATAAGGTTACTAGGTATAGTATAGTATAGTACAAGATTCGAGACCAATCCGCTAAGCCATGACTAAAATCAAATTTAATACTAGATCTGTAACAAACAGACTCAACCAAATGCATGGATAACAATTATTCCTCAACCCTGAGAGCGGAAAGACTCTCGTGCCGAAACTCTCTCTCCTCGACTCGAAGGTCAGGATAATGATCACATCTACAATCCAAAGGTCTGGACCAAAATTAATTAACCCAAAGACGACATAGATCGAGTGAGAGAGGAAATAGCCTTATTATAAGCCGTACAAAATAGGGAAATTAAACAATACAGGTATAAAACATACGCCAAAACACAAATACAGAAGCAACACAATAAGGAAATAAGACAAGAAAAGAAATAGCAAACTCCGATCACGCACACGCTGGGAACAAAAAATCGGAGGGGCATTGGAAGCTCATCGCTGCGGGGATGCGTCGAAAAACCCAGTAGTGGACGGTGGGCGGCGAACAGGCGCGGAGAAGGCCAGCAAAACAGGACCTGAAAACAACCACAAAAAAAAAACAAAAAACAAAAAAAAAAACCGGAAAAAAACAACAAGGAATCACCAAAACAGGGAAAAGGAGCACTAAGCCGGAAGACGGTGGCCAGAAGGAAGCCGGACCCATGCAGGCCGGAAATTGTTGCCTAAGGGGTGTGGGAGCTCAATGCGGTGGGGACGCATGAAAGAAACCCCTAATAGAGGGCAACAAAGCGGTGACCATAGACAAAATCCCCCAGCAGGGGGGGGGGGTGGTTCAAAGAAAGCCACCCACAAGTCGAACCCACCAAGAGCCAAAACAAGGCCAAGGAGTCCACTGCAAAAAAAATGAAGGCGGGGAAGTAGCAAAAATGGAGAAAACAGAAGGAGAAAGGAGCGGCAAGGAAAGGGAAGAGAGGAGGCACCAGGGCTATGGCATTAGGTAAATAACTAGCACCGGAGTGAGGAGGACAAGGGGAGGAGGGAGGCAGCCAAACGGCCAACCCTCCTCCCCTATGCGGTTGAGGGGTTTCACTTTTCTCTCTGGCGGCTAGAGAGAAAAGAGATGAAAACCTAATGAATTACGCTTTTTTTTTTTTTTCAATTTTTTATTATATTTGTTGAGCGTTAGATGTAATACAGTTTTTATTACAATTTTTTTTTTTTCTAATTAAATTCCTCAAATTTGACTGAATCATAACCTGACTTAGTCCTATTAGGACATTAATAGAAACCAAGATAATTTATGCTAATCAAGTATGAAGATACTCATTATGAGATTCGAGCACATGTCTTAATGTGCACCTAACCATTTAATTTTTTTTTTTAGTCATTGAACTACTATGCTAGATGTTGGGTTTATAAAGGAATTATAATGAAAGTTATATAACTAAAACACTTTTCTTAATTTTTTTTCATTTGTATTTTTTTAAGATACATAATAAAAATGCCAGCACAAGGTACTAATTGGTTTATTAATGTTTTTCTTTTGGTGGTTACCAACTTACTTTAAGGATAAATAAAAAAACACAACACAACAAAAAGGATTCCTTGAAACATTAGTTACATCAATCGGGCAAAATGTACGAGTTTGGTTCTTTGTATAAATTGGTGGTCGACTTTCATTTCTCCACCAGTAGTGAGATTTACTCCTGTTAAATGTAGCCAACTGCTCCAAAAATTGAAACTTTAAATTGTAACCAACCCAAAATTTATTCACACCCACAAATTACTTTAATCACCTAAAAAAACAAAAAAACTTTTGTCATTTTATTTACCAAGGGGTTGGTACCGGTGGTAGTAGCCGGTATTAATTGTTTGACCGTTTTTGAAGGCGGTTGAAAAAAATCACTAACATTTATAAGTGATGCGGTTAGTGGTTTTAAGATTTGGACCACTAACAGCCTATATATATACATAAAAAATTGTTGTTTTGGTGTTTAAATATATTAAAAAAATGCATAAAACTCTAAAAATGATGTCGAATGTAATAAAGTATTACCGTATAAACCACGTTGTTTTGATTTTTTCTAATTTTTTTCTTCTTTCTCTCTCTCTCTTTTATTTTAAAAGCGGTTAGCGGTTAATAGTGGTTTTCTCTTATTTAATAACTACTAACAGATGGTTATTAAATAATCACTAATTGTCAATGAAAACGGTCATTTAATTTTATTAACCACATAAACAGTTGCGATTCGCGATTACCGACAGCTTTTCAACCCTAATAAAAAGACCACTAAAAACTAATAGCTTTTATGCTAAAGATGAATGTTACTTTTTCATTCAAAAGATGAGCAACCATGTTTAACAAATATTAGTGTGATGCTAATGAAAATATCAAAGGGTTGATTAGAAGTAGTGAGGGTTTGTGGGTTGCATCATATGTCTCTGTTTCTGCCATTGTTACAGTTTGAGTAGAGGTTGGGGTTGCATAAAGACCACCGACAGTGACCGAATTATCAAATCTCTCCCACTTTCGCGACACGAATGGTCAGGAGGAAGAGAGAGAAGGGCAGAAAGCTATACGACAAAAGCAACAGGGAGAAAGGGACTCTAGGGGTTAGGGGAAGCAGGCATGTGGATGAGTGGGGGACACGCCAAACTCATCGATTAAACCCTTTGAAATAATTGAGTTTTTTTTTTTCCTTTCCCAAAGAAAACAACAGTAAAAGATAAATGCAGATATTTGTGTATAAAAATACAAAACTAATTATAACTTAATCTTTTTAATTAAATGAATTAATTTGTTAAACCTCATTAATTTTATATTATGTTTGTGGGTTGTGTCAATACTTGTCAGACTCTTATGTGGGTGTGAAAGTTGGATTATAGGTTACCAATTTTGACAACTTTAGCAGAAAAAAGAGAGGAAGAAAGAGAGAGAGAGAGTTTGTTTTATGAATAAGAAATTCAAGAAATGAGATATAATTGAGTTTGATTTCCAAAAATAGACAAATTATTCAGCTTGTGACAGCAAAGAAAGGAAAGAGCAAAACCAGAGAAAAAGCCAAACCCCTCCGGACTCATTTCCCCGCTTGCTTAAAATCCTGGTGGTACTGCATTTTGTTCAGAGTCTCAGAAAGAGTCATAAGTAGGAAGAAAAAGCAAAGAAAAAGAGAAGAAACCAGAAACCACTATAACTTGTCAAACACCTTCTTGGGTCTTTGTTTCTCTCTCAAGAGACAGAGCTCTCCACCACCAACCCACCACACACCCCTTCTCTTTTCTCTGTTCTATGAAAGAACTTGTGAGGATGCCTAGACCAGGCCCAAGACCGTATGAGTGTGTTAGGAAAGCTTGGCACAGTGAAAGGCACCAACCCATCAGAGGTTCTCTCATTCAAGAGATTTTCAGGTCCACCACGCTTCTCAGAATATCCATATTGATGTAAAGGTATCTATAAACGCATCTAATCTCTGCTCTGTGCCTGCTTAGGGTTGTCAATGAGGTTCATGGCTCAGCTACTAAAAAGAACAAAGAATGGCAAGAGAAGCTCCCTATTGTTGTGCTCAAAGCAGAAGAGATTATGTACTCCAAAGCCAATTCTGAGGTACAATACATGATTGTCTTCTCTTTTGATACTTTCAATCAGAAAGGGGTTTTGCATACTTTCCATCTACTTGCTTTCAAATATTATGTTTTTGTGTGTGTGTTTTCTTTTTTCTCTGAAGAAAAAAGAAGAAATAAAATCATTTGGGACCTAAACTATGTTGAATGTAAGATTGAAATTTCTAACTTCTTTTCATTTGCTACATTTTTCTTGGCTGGATAAATGTGCAGAGCTTGAGCATATATCTGGGTTTAGTTCCCTTGTTTTTTCAAGCTCATCTTTTGGGTCCTCTTTCTTGCTTAGGCTGAATACATGGACCTTAAAACACTGTGGGAACGAACGAATGACGCCATTAATACAATTATTAGACGGGACGAGAGTACAGAAAATGGAAAGCTTCTCCAGCCTTGTATTGAAGGTAAGCCCATTGCCAAGGATGTTGATATTAGTAAGCATGTGGTTACCATGAATTTAATTCTCCTTGCTTTGTGTCTAAAATGAGTGCTAGTAGTTGCTTATAGTGTCTGTGTGTAATTCTTTTCCTGCATCACTCAGCTGCTCTAAATTTGGGCTGCACGCCAAGAAGAGCATCAAGGAGCCAACGGAATAGCATCCCAAGGTGTTATCTGAGTCCCAGCACTCAAGAGGCCTCTGGCGTTTCTCTTGTCACAGTTGAGAATTCTAATCAAGGGGCTTATACTCCTACTTCGAAGTATATATCTCATTGTCCAAATTTTGTGAAACCCACTACTCTGATTTCTACTAATCCAAGCCCTGTTGCCCTGAACAACGATTGTGCCTCTAACAAGCCTCCCTTTGCATCTGAGAATGTTCGGCCATCTAGTAATAACCACCCCAGCTTACCTATGGAAAACTATCCGGCATCAAACTTTTATTCAGTTTATCCTTTGTATTATGGAAATCGCCAACAGTTTGAAGAACCTTGGCCTGGTTTTGCAATTACTAAGTTGACTTCTAACATTTTGGAGCCTGCCAAGATGGGTGTTGGGAGCCGCTTTTGCTGTAATGTAGATGCTTCCTATAAGATGACTGAAACTAATACAAGGAGAACTCCTGTGAACACATTTAATAGTGGCTGTGATCTATCATTGCGATTGGGTCCTGTCCCTGTTACATGCCCGAGTGTTGGAAAGAGTAATCTCCAAGATGTTGAAGATGTTGGTTCTGGTAGTGGTCAATCACCACAGGCGGATAAAAAGGTCTCTTTCTGTCCTGGGGGAAATGCGTATGGACCATCAGACTCCTGTTCAAGTAAATGGAGTTTTGAGGGTAAATATTGGAATGACGAAGCAACAACGAGAAAGCGAAAGGCAGATTTTAATCAGCCTGCGGAGGATCAGCAATTATTTTGGCAGCCAAATCTTCCTTGTAGTCACTTAACTGGAAGTATGAGAAATGCAGGTTCGTAGACTGACTCTTTGCTAAAGTGTGTTGTTTCAGATCTTGATGTGGAAGGTTTCTCTAGCAATGTTGATATGGTCAAATTAGATTTTGATGAGTTGCTTTTTTCCAATGATGCAACAAAGATTGTAAAAATGTAAAAAGACTTAAGTTTTAAGTTAGATGTACGTGGACAAACTAACTGAAGAGGCTTTTTGATATGCAATGTACAAAAGAATCTTTTGTGTGACTGATGCTGGTTCTAGAACATGGAAATATATGTCATCTATCCTTATTGACTTAGTTATATCCACCAGATGAAGATTTTGCTTTGACAATAGGACATAGGAAGATAAATGAAAAAGTGTGTGTGTGTGTGGGCGCCTTGGTGTAAAAGAGAGGGTGATCAAATTGAAGCTTTTCTCAATATCTGACATATATGCATAAGTGGGTTATCCTAGCAGTTTTGGCTGGGTAAAGTGCATAATTTTGATATCAAACTACCCAAAGCAGAAAGGAAATTGGAAAGTGGGGCAGGTTTATGCTTCTGGTGGAATTTGTTATGAAGTGCGTGATCTGAATGGTGGATTGGGGCTAACATGGAGAAAAGAAAATTGGGTTTTCGCATTTCGCACCGCCGTTGTCGGTAAAGTCGAAAATTTCACATACTTATTCCGTCAACTTTTTGTTCTGTCACCGAATAGCGGTCGGTAATGTCAGTTCGGTAATATCGGTCGGTAATGGCGGTTGGTAATGTCGGTAAGTGAAGAAATTGAAAATTGTTTGGCAAAGTTGGTTAGTAAAGTCAGTTCGGTTAGAAAATGTTATTCCGCCTACCGATCTGAGTTTGTCGAAAATAGAAAAAGTCCACTGCCTACCGCCCATCAGTTAAGCGGTGTCGGTATGCGGTTAATTTACCCAGGCCTAATCAGCATGCTGTTAAATTGATTATAGGACTTGTAGAAATGGGGGAGGAGATGTGCAGAAGCTGTTTCCTTGGCCATCTGAAATAACCTAGAACATGGTGGTGGCAGGACAAATTTCTGATCTAGTACCACTTCCTGTTGATGGGTATGTTGTCGTTCTATTAATGTCTAAAGCTTTATTTGAATTCAGGAAGTCCTTGAACTTTACTGTCGTGTAAAACATGTTGTGCCTTCTAAGAAATTTTGGACCACAGTAGTTGAATGGGGGCGTCAGTGTCATGGGCAGGCAGTTCTTTTTAGATCTTTTAGTTTGTGTTTTTAGTTTACTTGTTAAAGAAATTTCAGGAAATTGCTGTCTGCATTGCTAACAGTTCGGCCAGCAAATCTCGGACAATCCAACCACCTGATGGGATGGGGCAAGTGGGCTCCATAGAGAAATTTGAGTATGAGTTGAAAATTGCTGGGATTCAGATTCAGATCCAACAAAATATGTTATGGGGTTAGAAATTTGCAAGTCAGTTTTGGTGTAGTTGCAGACTTTTCAACTATCCCACGGAAACTGTTAAACCCTAGTTATTCATTTATCATAATGTTTCCCTTCCTAGCTAGTAGATGAGGGTCCACACCACAGCTTCAAGCCTTCAAGGCACATTGACTCATATGATAATAGGATTTGGATAGAGACACCTCCCTGTCCCCCACTCAAATAAACAATATCAGTGTCTTTCTTTAGGAACAGAAAGAGATTGATGAATGGATGACACTATAGGGCTCCTTGTTTTCTACATTATATAAGAGTTGAATGGTGCTAATCTTGTAACGCCCATCTGCCATTTGTGGGGTCAGAATAGTTTTTTCAACGAAGTCCGTGATATTTATCATGTCGGCCACTAAAATTTGGACTATCATGTAACAGTTCACGACTTCACATAGCATTTATTTTCATATAATATGAAACGGCAATTGAGTTTGTAGGATATAGATTCTCAATAATTTTTTTGTCCGACTTGTTAGCAATTCAAAAAGTAAATATGAAAGAATTCATATGAGGTCTACCTACCTAAGCAAGTCTTGAGCAGCCCATTTCTCTACACGGGCAAGTAGGATTTTATCAATCTGGAAAGCAAATTGTTATGAATCTAGATCCGAATTTGTAAGAGCTTTAGCATCAACTTTTCTCTCTTAAATTTTCCTTTAAATTAAGGAAACCAAGCTACTTTTTACTTTCATATTCAAATACATTTCACACTAAAATAAATAGGAAAATGCTTATGACACATAAATTTAAGGAAAATCTAAGATATACCCATTTAAATATTGAATTGATTTCATATTCTTTCCCTAAGCATTTTCCTATTTTACAACTCTTTCTCAAAAAGAGAACTTTAAAAAGCATGTTTGGTTAGGCGTTTTGGAAAGTGATAAGAAGAACAAAATAAAATAGGTGAAAGAGATTGAAAGGTTAGTGGTGATTAAAATAACAATTTTTGCTTCCACCATGCGAGTATTTCATTGGGACCAATTAACAAATCTTAAAAATTAGATGCAATGAGTTGAGAGTAGACCTCTCGATTAAGAATAATGCTTTCTGTAGGCAAGGAATTTACTGTTAAAAAATGTCAGCAATTACTTTAAAGCACAATCAACCTTAAATTTGTGCTAAGTTTTTATTTTTTAATTGAATAAGAAAGAGGTTACAGGAAATGATCATTTTCACTTCTGATCCAAAAGGAAGGAGGGGACGATCATAAAAACGAAAAAGAGGTGGGCTCCACAACAATAGACCAAAAACAAATTAAAGCAGTGTGAAAATAATTACAAAACAAAGAAAATATGACAAACAAATGACCCGGTCCTCTCAAGGGGCCGCGCAAGACGGTTTCAGAAGCAAAAAAGGCACAAATTAAGGCGAACATATTTGTGCTAAGTTGGTTGAACACTATTCTAGTATGAGTTTGATGAACACTATTTGGGGACAGATTTTCTCCAAATTTGGTTTTTTCAACTTAGTTTATTGAACTGACACGTGTCAAAATGTTCATGAGAATGACACAGTGGTAGGATTGAAATTAAATTTATTGTAAAAATTATGGAGGCAATTTGGCTTGGGTCCAAATAAGACCCTTAAATCGGTCACAAACCATTAAAGAGGCATGTTACACAACAATCTTTCAAATATTTTGTTTTACAAATTTAACCATTAGATTTGTGGACTCATTTAAACTCTACACAAATTTAATGGTGAATTCATCCATTTACTATAGAGATGGTTAAAAAGAAAAAGAATTCTATTGTTTCTCCTCATTAAATAGTAAATAAATTTTATGGTAGCTGCCATTTTTCAACTAATAATGCTGTTTAATTTCCCTGACATTTTCAGAATATAATGTTACAAGACCTTGCTCTTATTTATAGTACTTATATATATATATATATATATATCAATTACTTTAAAAGCTATTTAATAAAGGAAGTAATTGAGCTATTTAGGAAAATAATGTTTAAATGCTTGAGACAATTCCAGAAATCAAGGTTTCAAAGGTTTATAGGTAAAGAAATCTGGTGTGTCAGTGAAAAAGGAGAAAATAAAGAAATTAAAGGTAAGAAATATAATGATATTGATAGCTACCGTTTTTAAACTTCTACAGCCTACGGCTATTGTTTCTCTATGCATGTTTTCCTGAATGAAACATTATAGTGTGATTTTGGAGTCTGATCAGCAAGGAAACTAATTATTGTTGTGATCAACCACTTTAAAAGTTATTTATTTTAAGGACTTTTGACTTATTCAGTTAAAAAATAGAAATGCTAGAGCATCTCTTTACTTTTTTAAAAAAATAATAAATTAAATCAACCTTTAAATTTATAGGACTCACCAAAGAGAAAGTGGATCCAATGGTTAAAAAATCATTGGTAATCTCTTTAGCAAAAAAAAAACAGTCAAAAGAGTAATTTTAGGAGGTCTACTTGTGTCCTACTAAGAATGATGTGGCTATTAAAATCACCATTGTACTTGTGATTGATCATTATTAAGTTTTGATCAAAGAATGATTTTAATAGCCACATCATTCTTAATAAGATACAAATAGGCCATTTAGAATTACTCCAATCAAAATTGTCTCGAGTGAAAAAATAACCAAAATTTTCTTACGAAGACAATCTTTTTTTTTTTTTGGTAACCATTTTCTTTTTTCTATTGAGTAAATAAGGCAAAAACGATATTTGTTTTGATTGCATCAGCTATCAAGCACTATTTGCTACTTAGAGAATATTCAAAAGAAAAGAAGTTGACATTCCAAAAAGCAATACACTATTGGATTTTAATAACGAAACTTTAAATCTCAAAGAATGTCCTCTTAAATCTCTAAGGGTTGAAGTTAAAAAACATCATTCTAAAATTCTAGTGGTGGGAACCTAAGGGTTGCAAGTGAAAAACATTTATTTTTTATTTTAAATTGCGTTTATTATATTTTTAATTTGGCCCCTATAATTGTAAATTTCTAGCTCCCACTACTGTTGAAATAACCGCCCGCTAATCGCTTAACCGTCTTTGAAGCTGTTAGAAAATAAATCGCTAACCGCCTAAGGCGATACGGTTAGCGGTTTTAGGATTTGAAGAAACCACCAACCATTAACTGCTAAACGTGCATATATATATATATATATATATATATATATACACATACATGAAACGACGTTGTTTTGATGTTTAAATATATAAGAAAATGTATAAAACTCTATAAATGAAATCATATGTAGTAGGGTATTATTGTAAAAGCAACGTCGTTTTGATTTTGATTTTTTGATTTTTTTTTTAAAAAAAGCAGTTAGCAGTTAATCCGATTAACCGCCTAAACGATTGCGGTTAGTAATTTTACTTAATAACCACTAACCGTTTTTTCACTTCTACATAGCAAAAGCAGAAATCGAAAAGAAGATTCGTGTCTTGGATTCACCTGCTCAACAAGCTACGAGTAGCTATGAAAGAGAAAACTTGAAATCTTGTTGCTTCAAAAACTAGAAAAATAAAAAGGCAATAAAGTTTTCCCAAAGTTGGAAAAATCACTAAAAGATGGAGAACTAGAGAAAATATAGAAACCAATAATGCCAGAAATAACTAAGAATCGTTGAGAAAATTGAATTAGAATCGTTACTATTAAGATTCCCCCTTTTAGGGTCTACCTCGGCGGAGGAGGTTGGAAACACCATTTATGGATGGGACAACTTATGTCCTATTCTCATAATCAACCCATTGTCTTAGAACAAGATCCTATTCGCACAATCATTCCATGTCTCTTATAACAAGATATAAGGGAGGATATTTGAAAACTGTATTTTTTTTTTTTTTTTTTTTTTGAACTTTTCACCTAGAACTCAATTTTCAATTTGATCAATTTAATTTTTCAGTTTACCCAATTTGTAATGTTTTTCTTTAATCTTTCAAATTTTGAATTGTCCTCTCAATTTACAATTGGGGTTGCAATGTCCCCCTTCCATTAAAAATTCCAGTTAAGTCAAATGGCAAGTGCATCAGGTGACCCATACGTGATGTTAAAACGACCATTATACCTCATAAAATTTATAAAAATATAAATACATCACTAAATAAATAAATCAATGAATCTGTTGTCACCCATTGCCTGATCATTGGTTTGTTCGTTGGTTGCCTTTCCATTTATATGGGTTTTTTTTTTTCATTTTTTAATTGCATTTCCATATTATAAACAAACAATCTGGCCCCAAATTATTTGTGAAAAAGTGAGTATGCTACAGTAAATCATCAGTCTGAAATTATCAAACTGCAAAACATAAGTTTCATAGAATACTTTGACTTGAAAAGCATTCTAATCTGCCCAGAAATGCTATGATTTCTCATTGAAACAACTATCTAATCCAAAAAGTGTTCCAAAAAACACAAAAAAAGGTATCCAACTATACCATTCACATACTTATTTCTACATAAGATCGCCGCTTGAAAAGAGAGAGTACGTGGAAGAAGAAGAAGTAGTAGATGAAGAAGAATGATAAGGAGAAGAGCAAAGGTGGAACTCAATCTGCAGCCTCCGGTGGAGATGGTTAGAGACTCCACCCTTCTCTTTCTCCTCCTCCAGTTCCTGAAGAGGAATGGCAGCTAGAAATCTCTTGATGAACTCTTTACAACACTCTTTGCCAATGCACACAGTCTCTTCACTTCCTGTTTTATACATCAAACTTGAATCATCAAACTTTAACATGTATGCCTGGTTGCAACCCTCAAAGAGCCTCTCACCCAAGGAGTCAATGATGTAATAAGCATCAGCCTCTACCTTCAACACAAAGAAATGGTCATTCCAACTCACAATGTATATACATGGTTGATCATAATCTTTGTTGTTAATGCTGCTACTGATCTTATTCCAAATTGCATCAAATGACATGGCTTCCTTCAAGCACTCGAACTTCTCGGGGCAAAAGAACCCGATAAAAGATTTATCTCGCAAGACAGAGAGCGGCCTAAGGTTTGCTTTCAAGACTGTTTCAAGATCAAAGTGTTTGTCAGGAAAGGATTGCATGTAGGTGTCATTTCTGCAGAGCTTTTTCCACTCATGGGAACCTTGTATGATGAGCCTATCGAATTCGGATCTTGTCGGCATGTTTTGGTTCGCGTGGAGCCGGTGAGCAATGACGGTAACTAGTGCAGTGCAGGCACTCTGTCCTGACGCTCTTTCACTCCTTTGGTCGAAGGACGCGAAGAACACATTGGTTTTGAGCTTCACTTGCCCATCTCTGCTGACGAGTTCCTTTACTTCCCAGTTTCGTCTCCTGCAAGTGTCGTCTTTAGAGTCTAGGTTGAATGAGGGATAGAAATTCCTAGTAATGTTGTTGTTTGAATTGTTTGGACTTTGGGCAGCAAATGTAATAGAGTCCGTATGGGAATCACTCGCCCTAGCAGATCTTGGGCAATCCGTCGACTTGTTGGAGTAGGTGTGCCCCATAGAGACTTTTTCACATTTGTTGCCCGGATTACTAACAATTTGAGCAGCAATTTGTGGATTCGGATCCGATGAAGAGGATCCAGTAGCATCTCTTCTCTGCATGTATGTTCATGTTCATGACTAACATTAGATCTCAAAAAAAAAAAAGAAAAAAGAAACCAAAGGTCATTGATCTTGCTATAGATACTGTATGTTTGTTAATGTGTTTTGGAAGTATTTTGCGTAATTGGTTTTAAAAAGTGTTTTGATGTGATACAAAAGATGAAAAACTCTTTTGTGTTTTAGGTTGTTTGTTAATATCTTTAGCTTGATAACATAATAAAAGACATAAAACAAAGTCGTTAATAAACATGATGTAGTAAAACCCTCTAACACAGGAGCACAAAAGCACTAAAGAAACCCTTTTAAATGGAAAGTGGGTTAATTAATTTTTCTAGTTCACTCTCTATCAATGGCATCACTCATCATAACATTAGAGAGGGTGTTTTTCATTCATTTCAACAAAAGCATGAGACTCTCTTGTAAATTCTCTATTAGCTATTATAGAAGAAAATGAAGATTAAATTTATTATATTTTTATCAATTCAAAATTTTAAAATAAATGATAATTTAACATTCCTATCAATTAAAATTTTTTGAGCACATAATTCTTGAAGCAACCAAGCTGATATTAGAATAGGCAGTGAAATAAAGAGAACCTATTTTATAATTCATATTAACTTTTACTAATCTAATTAACCATAAAATAAATAATTAAATGAAACCAAAATGTAATATAAATTATAAATCCCATGTATTTTTGCAACTTTATTCAATATGAAAACAAAGAAAAAATAAATGACGTACCCGTACGGGACCCGACCTCAACGGCTCTACTCTTCTTCCCTTTGATCGACTTCTCTTCCACGAGAAAAAACCCGTTTTCCGAGCCGGGTCCAACTGAGTACCCGAACTCGGGAACGATCCCAACTCAGCCATTGAACTCGACGCTACTTTGCATTTGTCACCCGTGGACGTGTTAGTGGACTCACTCGAGCCCGCCCAGTCAAACACCGTAGAACTCACTTCAGCATTCTGCTTCTTCTCCTTCTTCCTCCTCTTAAGGCTGGTCAAATCCTTGACCTTTCTGAGTAACGCGTTCTCTGAGTCACACTCGGCCGAGTTTAGACCGATTCTAGACGAGTCGCGAGCATCTCTGACCTCGACAAAGCTCACGGAGACCTGCACAAACCACCAAACTTACCGCTTCAACAATCAACACCAAAAGACAAGGTCAACTACAAAGTGGGTCCTACAATCAACTGCTCAAAGTTTATAAAAAATTAAATAAAATATATAAATATTCAAAAATGCCTTCTTCTTTGTCGGAAGTATCATTTTACAGACACAGAGTCATGAGAATTAATTGAGGAGTAATAATATATAAGTGGTGGTTTACCGAAAGGGTGGCGTCTGTGGCAAAACGACCGTTGTCTAAAGTCATGGGAAGCTTTCTTTCGATCCGAGTCGCCTTCTTCGAAGCCAACTCCGCCAAGTTCAACGACGCTTTTCCCAGAACCGCCAATTTACCCCTCGATTCTCTACTCTCTCCCTTCATTATCACCCCCAAAACAACAAAAACTCAAAAATTCATTTCCCTTACAAATTAAAAAAAAAAAAAATCAAACACCAATAAAGATCTCAAAAAATTCAAAAAAAAAAACCAAAAAAAAACTTACATATAAGACGTTAAAAGTGACAATCCACGGACCCAGAGAACCGTCCTTGGAAACAGAGAAATTGCAGACACTTTCAAATTCTTCGTCCCATTGAGCGGATTTTCCTCGTCTCAGGCTTCTTTGGCGGGTGTGATTTCTTTGGCACGTAGATGTTCGATAAAATGGAAGTCGAGCTCCAGAATTGGGGCCTTTCCATTTGATCTCAGCCGCCAAAATCTTACCATTTTCTACCTTTTCCTTACAGATCACTTCGAGCTTCAACCTGTTCAGCTTCACGTGCAACTTCTTGGCCCCCCCACCAGCTCCCATCCATGGCGACCACTTCATCATCCCCTTTTCTTCTCAAACTTTCAAAAATACGAGACCCTCAAAACCCATCTACAGAAAAATATATATAGACTCGCGAGAGAGAAAGAGAGGGAGGGGAAGTCACGCCCGCGTTTCCGTGTGAGCCACCACACGCGCGTTACGTGGCTCACGCAGCTGGGAAAAGCTCGTTTGGATCTCACGTGTCTGCTATTTCACTATGACGTGGCAAGTGATTATTGGTTGAGTTATTGTGGAGGTGTGTTACACGGTAGACAATAGATGAGCACCCTCTAGTCTCTACAGTAGCTCGTGGGTTATCGTCACAAGAGGATATGTGGAGCTGCCACGTCAACGCGGACAGCCAATACAGCACGTTGAGCTACGCGTGAAACTACCGAGTGAGATAGGGTCTACCGGTTACGGTGCTTGCTTATCGTCACGTATCAATGACAAGTACTTGGGCCTTGTTCTCTTCTAGAAATGCATCGATAAGCCCAGATGTTGTTAATGGGCCAATTTTCTGATCCAATAGTTTCTCTCTGGGGCAGCTTTCTCATGCAAACTGAGGAGATTTTTGGCACCGGAGGAACTCACCAAAGTTCAGAGATACACATGGCTTTGCATCCGCTTATGCTTTTTCTTTTTTAAATCTAAATTTTAGCCAAAAAATTCATTTAAAAAAAAAAAGCTTTAATTATCTAATTTCAAAAACTCTATAAACATTTCTCTATTCTATTAAAATATTATTTTTTAAAACATTTATAGGGTTAAGTTTAACTAGGCAAAGTGGTTCACGAGGGATACCCCACCTTGCCGGTGGGTCCGCAACCCCCTCCTCTCCTGCCGGTGGCTCACAAGAGACCTTGGCCATGCGACCCACCTAGCAATCATCTTTATTTCTTTAAGTGATATGCTGATATAACAAGAATGGACATGTGACAATGTTTTATTGGTTTTACGTGACAACCTGAACACGCAACACAAAATCAGTAAGCTTTTTTAATAGAATATGGACAAAAGGAAAGAAAAAAATAAAGAAGGAAAATGGTAAAAAACACAATTATTGTTTTTGTCACTTTGAAAATCCATGGAGTTTGATAAAAACGCAAAGCATTTAATATAAGGATAATAAATGTGAAAGAGAAGACTTTCGTGAGGAGTAATTAGACTTCCCTTTCTTGATGACCAAGCTCTGGAAATTTTCAACCTTAAGATTAAGTTTTCAAGATGACCTAGTGCATATTTTATGTATAATTTAGTGCCAATTTTCATCAAAGAGCAGCTTTTGGAAGTGTGCTTTTAAGTGAAAATCTTATCCACCTCTTTCACTGCCTACTATAATGACCTTTGGCCCTTCCATTTATTGTATTCCACTTTGAAAGTCAAATATAATTTACTACTCACACTCCCTATCTTCCCCTTTCCCTGTATTGATTTAAAAAATAAAAATAAATAAATAAATAAAAAATCACTACTGACTGTCACCATGACTTTTAGCCCTTCCATTTGTCGTATTTCACTTTGAAAGTCATGAGTATAATGTAATGGTGATCCACCAGTAAATGTAAGAGAAGTTTGTAACAAGCAAAGAGTATCAAAGACCCATTGGCAATGGCAACCACCTGAAAGAGCAAGCAGGTTTTAGTCATGAGCCAGTACAAAGATGTTAATATAACTGCAACTTAAAAAAGGTATTGATCAACTTTTTTTTTCTTTTTTTTTTTAAATACAATTACTTGCAATTTATTAAAAAAGCACAAAAAGCGTAGTCCAAGTATATAAAAAGTATACAAGAGATACACCCGACTATTAAGTAAAGTTAAAAGAAGAATCAAAAGTTTGTCAATCAATACAAAGAATGTGCTAGTTTGACTATTCTCATAAGGGTCCAGAAGGGCATTGAGAATATGAATGAGACAGCAACTGCTTATCAACAGGCTGCAATGATGAAAATTGCACTAAAAGTTAATGAATAGACATGATGTAGGAAGCCACCTCATGGACTATACAATGTTGTAAGCATTTACATTCGCAGAACAGTAATCATAGTTAAAGAAAACCAATCCCATTAGGTTCAGCTAACCATTGGATCTTGGTCAATTTGAAGGACTAAGAGAAAATCATTACAGACGACAATCTCTAACAAGAAAGAACATGAAGAATGTTTCAAACTAGATACATAAAAGATCAAACAAATACAAAGTAAAACCTTGGAAATAATAATTCACTTAATCTACTAAAGATTTAGGAAATATACCCCAGATGCAAGGATCTCAATCGCAGATAACAAATTTGAACCAGGGTTGATTCCATCCTGCACAGAAATATGCAAAATATGAGTTCCAACAACCAATAACACAGAAAAATAATCTACATTCAGACACTGACATATGACATGCAAACCTTTGTGACTTATGAAAAAAAACTTTTAACACTTTAAACATATTCAAAGACCTTGTTTTGCTGCTGATTTCAACTTTTCAATATCTGTCACAAATGCTTTTCCCACAACAAAAGAGAAAATATGTGTTTCAACTAACCTGTGATTCATCCAAACTTTTTAAGTTGGTCAACAAGCTCAAAATCAAAAAACACTCCAAACAATCACCATTGAGAGCCCCACAGCTGTTCAGTTACTTGAAAACAAGCAATATGATGCACTTTTCAAGCGGCAAACATATGGAACCATATCTCTTCCAATTTACAATTTGATATGATGATGATCATCAGCAGAAACGAACCAAAAGAGTCTCTGAAAAAGTTCAGCTAATATCATTACAGATGGTTGTATTATCACCAATAGTCTCCACAAGAACAGACCCCTTTATCAAAGTGATGGAATCTGTTGGCATCCCTTACAACAAGCTCTCTTTCAAAGAATTTTGAGACTAGCTTACAAAAAATGTGGCAATCACCGCAAACCCGAAGATTCTTTGTGACTCGAATAGGGGTCCCATCAGGAGTTCTAAGTAGTCCATAAGCAATGGCAAGCCTTTCACTATGCTCATAAAGCATCTGAACTTTTTGTTCTTCCTCTACATTGTGCAAAACATATTTGGTTTGAGCCACATAACCTCCTTCCCTCTTCAAAGTTTCTGTAATTTGAGCTAGTTTATTATAAATCTCATCAGATCGAGGATGAGATTTGTCCCTTGCCATGAAAATATGGATCTTATTACCAATCTCAACCCAACTACATCCAGGATTTTTCTTCAACCCATTTCCCTTCATTCTCTCTCTTACTTCTTCAACATCCTTCCATCTTCCACTCGCAGCAAATACATTGGAAACCAACACATAATTTCCTGGATTTTCTGGATGCAATTCTAAGAGCTTTTGTGCTGCAATTTGTCCAATTTCTTTATTTGGGTGAACCCTGCAAGCCCCAAGGAGAGCACACCAAACTTCAGCAGTAGGTTCAATCTGCATACTTTCCACGAATCGGTATGCCTCTTCTAAGCAATTGGCACGCCCCAAAAGATCAACCAGACAGGCATAATGCTCAGGCCACGGCTCCAAATGATAATCATATTGCATAACTTCCAGAAGTTCTCTACCTTCATCGATCAGTCCTGAATGACTGCATGCATAAAGAAGTACCAAAAAGGTAATATGATCAGGAATAATGCTTTCACCCTTCATCCTATTGAATAAATCGATTGCTGCTTGGCCACGGCCATGCATTCCATTTGCATTAATCATACTTGTCCACAGAGCTAAACTTTTTTGTTTCATACAATTGAAAACCTTATAAGAGTTCTCTAGATCTCCACAGCGGGCATACATATCGACAAGAGAGTTTGCAAGCGATCCCTCTAAGATGAAGCCCTTCCTAATCAGAAATCCATGAATTTCTTTTCCTTTATTCAAGGCAGATAAACTAGCAGCACCTGAGAGTATGCTCACTAGAGCTATAGAATCAGGTTCAACATTAGTTTCTTTCATCAAGTAGACAAGTTCAAGAGCCTCATTTGCAAATCCATTATGGAGATAGCAAGTAATCATGCTTGTCCAAGACACAACATCTTTAAATTTGATGGATTCAAACATTCGTTTTGCGTAAACAATGTTCTCGCACTCCCCATAGACAGCAATAAGTGAATTCTGTAGTTCAAGATCAGACACACCTCTCCTCAAAATGTAACCATGAATTTCTTTAAGGTAAGAAATGTTCTTTAGGCCACCACAAGCCAGTAGGGTACTTGCAATCATCATTGCATCAACATCCATCCCTTCCATCTGCACTTTCAAGAAAAACTCTAAGGCCTTCGAATATGCTTTGCTCTGAGCATATCCAGCAATTATTGTTGTCCAAGAAATGAAGTCCTTATCAAGCATCCTATCAAAAGCATGACCCATATAGCCCACATTGCCACACTTTGCGTACATATCAATTATTGTATTCCCAATCTGCAAATCAGAATCAAATCCATGTTTTATTGCATAAGCGTGAAGTTCCCTTCCCTTCGATAAATTCCCCAATCGACCAGATGCTGCAATAACATTTAATACTGAAACCTGGTCAGGTTTTCTATCAGCATCCTGCATATCATGGAATAACCTTATAGCTTCTTCATATAGGCCATTTTGGACAAAACCAGAGAGAAAAGCATTCCATGATATATAATCTTTATCATCCATCTTATAAAAAATTCTTGCAGCTTCATTCATTTTACCACATCTTGCATACATAGTAATCAAAGCATTAGCTAAATAAACATCAACATCATGACTAGCTTTTAAAATAGCAGCATGGATCTCCATACCAAGTTTCACAAAGAATGAATCCTCACAGGCTTGAAGGGTAGCAACAAAAGTATACGTGTTCATAGCAAGACCCACGCTCTGCATATCTCTAAAAAGTCCTAATGCCTCTACAGATTGTCCATGTGCTGCATATGCCGAAATTATACAATTCCAGGACACAATATCATCCTTTTCGGTCATACGGTCAAATAATTGCCTTGCCCCATCAAGATTACCGCACTTTGCATACATCGCAACAATTGAATTGACAACAAATACAATACAATCATATCCACATTTGATAGCTAGACCATGAATTTCAGTCCCGCAACGGATGTTATTAAGTTCACCACAAGCTTTTAGCACAGAAGGAAAAGTGCAAGAATCAAGTGGAACTCCCGAGACCCGCATTTGTCTATACAGTTTAAGAGCTCTCAGAGGTCCCCCATTTGAAACATAAGCACCAATCATAGCATTCCACGTAAAAATGGTTCGATGAGACATTTTATCGAACATCTTCTCTGCACTCGAAAGAGAGCCACATTTCCCATACATGAACACAAGCCTAGTAGTCAAAAACACCGAGTCACACACAGCATAAGACTTTATCATATGGGCATGCACTTGTTGCCCATGTGAGAGAGCTTTCTTAGCTGCACAGAGCTCAAGAACTGACGAATAAGACTCCTCCAGACAAAACGGAAGTGAATTTTGTTCAGTGAATAAACGAGTTAATGTTTGAAAAGCTTCTTGAAGGCTTGCTTGCTTACAAACCTCTTTGAGAGAATGAGTTTTTATGGGTTTTTGGCCAAATTTGGAGATTTGGAGCTGTACGTTTAGACGTGCTTTCTTCAACATGGGGTAATTTGGTAAGGCAGAAGGCAGTGGCGGAGCCACATGGAGACCCATCGCCCCTACTAAAGTTTGAAAAACAAAAAATTAAGTCGTATATAAACGTATGGGGGGGGGGGGGATTTTGACGTCTCCCTCTCCGTCTTCTTCTCTCTCTCGGATCAAACACACGGTATAAAGGAAGACAATTTTTAACATAATCGCGAACTCAACACAAATTTAATAATTAGAAGGTTGTGATCGGAGGACTTGACTGGTTAAATTAATTGAGTTGGTTAGAATTGACCAATACAATTTTATATACATCTCGCTACACAATCCAAACACTTATATGGTAATCTAGTCCGTTTGGGATTACGGTTTTAATAAGTGCGGTACGATTTTAAAAGTTTACGTTTTTGAAATCACTACTTTTTAAAATTGTAAAGGTATTTGGTAAAACATGTTAAAATTTTATCAAATATTTGTTATACGAAATCTTAATTTTGGTTTAAATTCGCACTTTATCAAAGAAGCGCCCCTTTGGAAATGCGTTTTTAAAGAAATAATCTGCGTTTTTAAACCAAATCGCAACTTTGGAGTGTTTGGAATTGCGATTTTAAAAACGCAAATTTTAAAATCGTGAAAAATTCTTGTGTAATTTTAGCATGTTTTACCAAATGTCTGTGCGATTTTAAAAAGTGACGATTTCAAAAACGCAATTTTTAAAATCGCACTCCCAAACAGGCTAGCCTGCTTATCGAAATCGCAAATTTTTTTTC